>NW_026089622.1:35903833-35919767 GCF_024586455.1 Bactrocera neohumeralis
TTTGTATATAACTATAAAGCCTAGAAATTTTGCATGAATCAATTATTTCTTTCCCTCCTAAAAAAATCCTGAAAAAAGTTGATTTTTTGAAGCCTCTAAAGCAGGCCTTAACACTTGCCATTGTCCGCGATTTTCACTCTTCGGCGACACGAGAGAAATGAGATTTTGTGCGCCGACAACGCCATACACGATAAACATGTTCGCGCACCGATCGTAAAAAATCAAACATTTTCGCGAACATAGATCGGTTCGCGAACAAGCCCATACACGATAAACTGCAAGCGCACACATACCGATCGAACGCACTTGTGTGCTCGTGTATGGGCGCTTTAACAGATGGCTAACCGAACAAATGCGCATAATCAATGAGAGAGAGAGCGAGTAAGCTAATCGTACCGACATGTAGTGAAAGAGGAAAAATAGTTACTTATTTCCGAGGCTAGAACAAAAAGTAACATATCGGATGATGAATAAATCGATTTCTGATAACTTATCGGTGACCAGTTACCTATCATACTTTCAGCTGTTGCTCATTACATTTAATGACATTTAAATCTTTTTCAATCTATCAGTGAGAATTTTACATCCATCTATCAGTGTTAAAAGGAACAAACAAAATTCGGGATATGGTAAAAAATAGTAATAAACTTCAAAGCTAATATAATCTTACGTTTTAAAAAAAACTTCATTAATCGCTGTGTCTTGATTTTAATGTAAAAAAGTATTATATAATTAAAATAAAAAACAAAAAAGTAAAACTATGCGCTGTTTCACTTCTGTGGAAGTTCGTATGTCTGCTCGTGGCACCTCACCATCATGCCCAGGGAACACTCTGTCTACTTTCCCTCGTCACTATTCTCGCCGTGGCACGGTAGCATCTCTTATGAACACTAAATCCCCTTCTCTCAACGGCTTCTTTCGTTGGCACCATTTCACACGGCGAGTCAATTAAAGAAATTTTTAGGTAATTCACTTTTTCCAAAAATGGTCTCTTAATTGACAAGCGATTAGTTACTTCTTACGTAATACACAAGGTCTTTCCATGTCGGTATTTAATATTGGTGTGTTTGCTACATTTGCTGCCCCAGAATAAAATCATTGGGAGTTTCCTGCTCTGCGGAGATGAGAAAATGCGTCAGAGGCCGATAATTTCAGTATGAAAACTATTTAGGGTCTGCTCCTTTGGTGAAGCTTCTTTCAAAGTGTTATAAAACTATCTTGGCTATATGAAGCTGAAACATCCAGTGGACGAAAGAAGCATTGCAAGAATGTGGTTTTGGTATTAAAACTGTTGTAAATCTATTTAATAGAAACAAAGTACCACACAGCCAATATTTAAAATTTAATTGTTGCCGAATTCCAATCAACTTAAAAAAAACGAAACACATCCCATATATAATTTGAAATATTTGTTGCATCGTAGAGTAACTGGTGTCCTGTCCTGTATACTATAATGATTTGAAATCGAAGTTGCCATAGGGCTTTCAAGCACGTCGTAACCAGATGTTACAAACACCCCTTAATGAAATTATAGGAACCTCAGGCAAAAGTTCAAATCCTATTATTTTTAGGAATAATACTATGCACGGAAGCTACGCAAATGTAGTGAAAGGCAACTCTGTACAAATACAATTGCCGCAAAATCATCCAAATGGAGGTATTGAAACTACGATTTTAAATCTTAAATACACAGCGTATGACACAATTTATGTCTACCATGCAAAACATGATCCAAGATTTAATAAAATCACAAAATCAAATGCTGCAAAATTTACTAAGTAAGAAATGAGCGTACTAAGTATCTGTATATAGAACACTGACGGTGTTAACCAACATACATTAAGGATTATTAGGTGGAAAAAAACGGCGGAAAATAACACACAACCACATATACATAGTGAAGTGACCTAAACAACACGAAACAAGTATAAAGTGAGGTGAAATCGGGGTGCGCAAATTTATATAATAAAAAATATATACATACAGTGCGCGAATTTTGGTTAGCCGCACTCTTGAATTATAAAGAAAATAACTGTACAAGTGTAAGTAAGTGTAAGTGGAAAAAGCAATTAAAAAAACCACAACTTACGCATGTCCATAAAGTAGCCAGACTTAAATTTGCGAAGGAGCATATGAGTTGGACCGATTACTGGCACGATGTTATTTTTTCTGATGAAAAAAAGTTTAATTTAGACGGACCTGATGGGTTCAGTTATTACTGGCATGATCTGCGCGAAAATAATCCTCCCCGAATGAGCCGTAATGAGCCGGGGTGGATCTGTGATGGTATGGGGTGGGTTCTCCTACCATGGAAAGCTCAAACTATGTTTTATTACGACAAAAATGGATTCGGAAAAATATATTGAAATGTTGGATGATGTGCTCATTGAGTATTTGGAGGATAACGTCGAAGTTACGTTTACCTTTCAGCAGGACAATGCCAGCATCCACGTCTCCAAGAAGGCAAAAGAATTTTTGCTTCGCGCTCTATACCGTTGCTAGAATGGCCAGCCCGAAGTCCGGATTTAAACCCCATTGAAAATGTTTGGGGCATAATTGCAAGGACTGTGTATGCGAATGGGCGTCAGTACTTAGCCGCGCAGGAGCTAAAAACAACAATTTTGCAGGCGTGGCTGGATCTGGATGGAGGTACACTGCAAAAGTTAATTGACTCGATCCCAGCCAGAATTTTCCAAGTAATTAATAAGAATGGGGGTGCAACTTCGTACTAAGAGCGCAAAATTTGCTAAAATTTTGTGAAAACCTCTTAATTATCTAATTTTTTTGTAATGCGGCTAAGTAAAGTTCGCGTATAGTTACGTTGTATTTTCAATATTTAAACTTTTTTGTTTCTGTAATACATTTGAAATGTAAAAATATTTTTTCTTCTCTTTCCCAATAAAGAAATATTTTTGAAAAATTCTAAATTCAGTTACTTTTGACAATAACTCTTATGTTAAACCACCAAAAAGCATGTGCGGCTAACCAAAGTTCGCGCACTGTATACAAGGTCTGTCGCAAAAGAAAAAAAAACTTTTTAAATATAACTGTTTCTGGTGGCGCCACCTATTGGTGGGTATATGAAATAAAAAGTTTGATCTCTTGTTGACATTTCGTAAAAATTTTAAGACAATTGGATAACTACAATCGATGTTATCGATCAAAAGTGACAGCAGCTTTTGGTCAACGGTCGTAAAATGCATTTTGAACAAAGAGCACAAATTGAATTTTGTTTTAAACTTAGGAAAACATTTACTGAAACATTTCAAATGATGAAAAAAGTTTATAGTGATCACTGCCTATCCCGTTGTAATGTGCATGAGTGGTTTAAGCGATTCCAAGAAGGTCGTAAGAACCTCTGTAACGATCAGAAGTCGGTCGTCTTCAGAAGTCAAAAATAAAGACAATGCTGATTTGTTTTTATGATTCTGAGGGTATTGTACACCAAGAGTTCGTCCCACCTGGTCAAACGATTAATGCTGTGTTTTACCTTGGTGTTATGGAGCGTCTTTTGTCACGCATTCGAAGTGCTCGACCACAATACCGTGAGGCAGGGTACTGGCGCCTGTTGCACGATAATGCGCCGTTTCATCGGTCGACGCTTGTCACTGATTTTTTGACAAAAAACTCCATATTAACCATTAATCACTCACCCTATTCACCTGATCTGGTACCCTGTGATTTTTACCTATTTGGAAAACTTCATTTGCCCATGAAAGGACACTGGTTTCAGGACATTTCAGCTATCCAGAAGGCGACGACCGATGTTCTCAAAAGCATTCCGAAAAAAACCTTAAACACTCATTTGAGATGCTAATTGACCGGGCAAAACGCTGTATCGAAACACAACGAAACTACTTTGAATAAAAAAATATAACTTTTGAAAAATATTAATTTTTTGTTGTTTTTTTTAACAAACGGGCGTGTTAGAATAATTAAAACAAACAAATAAAGCGGTCGTGATAAACAAAATAAAAAAATGATAAAAAACAAGCGCGAAACTAAATCAATATAAAACATACAAACAACAAATACCAACGCGGGAGCAAAACTAACAACGCACCTGAACATCTGGACATCACAGAGACCTCAGAGACCTGCACACTACCAACAAAGGAGATGCGCACAGGAAAACAAAATAATAACAGGTGACCGCCATTAGGAGGGAAGGCCACGGACAACGGAAGGAAAAAACATAGCAAATACACTTTCACAAAACAAAAGCGAAAAATAATAACAAAAAAAAAAGAAAATTAATATAACGCAAACATACACATATATACATTAAATATATAACGCAATTTGCGTTTACATATACCTATTTGTAACAAATTGATACATATTTGAATATTTACATACACATTTACATAGACATATTTATAACAAATTGATACATATTTGAATATTTACATATACATTTACATACATATCTATATAAAAGCCGTAAGCATAAGTGCAGACGGCAAAAATACCTGCGCTTTCTTTGGTATATCTTCTCTCACGATGAAAATATTGCGGAAAACCAACAAAAATTACGCGGGTTAATATAAAACTCACCACACTACATAAATATCGCTTCAAAGTCCACTTTGGCATCCATCTCGCAATACCCCTTGTTCTTTGGCCGTCAAAAACAAGCAGGATTGTATATAAAATCATAATACATACATACCAGAGAACTGCAGCGAGTAATAAATTTTTGTTTATACTTAAGTACTGATCCGTTACTCTGTCTGATTCTGTCAGTTCAGTTCATTTACACGAAAGCGCACTGTTTGTCTTAAATCAGCGATAGAGAACAACTTTGAATCACTAGCGATCAGCTTATACCTGATTTGTTTATGGACATTCGTATCAGCAGAAAATACCCGAAGTGATGCAAACTCATGCTTCAATGATTGAAATAATCGACAGAGTTTGGTTTGTATATCATCCCCTAAACCTGATTTACTAGTGCACTTTTGTTCGATTTTAAATACATATGTTTGTATATAAATGTATTTATGTATATATGTACATATGTTATATGTATAATGGAAATTCCATCGAGTACATACATACATTCAACAAATGTATGTATATAAGTATGTACGTTCTCGATGGAATTTCCATTGTTTACGCTTCGAAAATTTATAACATGCGCACATTTTCAAAGCTGATACATTTTTTGCCACACATGATTCAAATCAGTCCAGCAGAAAACTGTTGTTGTTTGCTGTATTCATAGATTTACCCATAGATTTACTCGTAGATTTACTTATAGTTTACCCAAAGTTTGACTTCAATTCAAACAATCGTCGCAACGCTATGAACTGACATGATACGATTGTAACCGAAGCCAGCCATACCGCTTACACGATCGTGATTGCCGAAGAACAGATTGTTCGTGTTGAATCAGGTCAGTTGACGCTGGAGGCTACTCGAATTGATTAACAATGTTGTCTACTATACTGAACTGAATTGATTTGATTGTATTTTTGGCACGACTGTTTGTTCTGATTTTATTATTTTCGTTGCAGCTCTCTGATGCATAATATATACATATATACATATAATGGGTTGTCAAAAAAGTCTTGCGGTATTTTTATTGATTTTTTTTTTATTGAAATTGAAATGAATTTTTGATGACTCATGCCCAGCTCTTGACCGATGCTACGGCTGCTACTATGCCGGTCTCTTTCGTCCAATTCAGCGATTTTATCGCAATTTTAGACGACAGGCCTTCTGGAGCGTGGCGCATCTTCGACCACCTCTACACCAGAACGAAAACGTTGAAACCATCGTTGTGCGGTGGAAATAGAAACTGTATCGAGTCCATAAACTGCATAAATTTTATTGACGGCTTGAGATGCATTTTTGCTTTTATCGTAGTAGTACTGTAAAATATGCCGTATTTTCTCTTCATTTTGCTCCATGTTTGCGACGTTATAACGTTATAACTCACGAACGACTTAAAAGAAACGACAATCAATCAAACACGTGTTAGCGCGTGAAATGCGCTTTCCAAAAAGGTATAGCATGACCCGATGCGACGAATAAAGCTAGAACTACGCGCTTTCAGCGCCAACTAGCGAAAATACCGCAAGACTTTTTAACAACCAATATATTAGATTCATATATGCGTATAGGAAAAAAATTTTTCTGCGGTTATTACTAACTAATTAAAACCAAATTAAACCTAATTGAAGTAAATACTGAACACGCGTAATTTATGTATTTCGTTTGAAAAACTCTTATTAACCTACAAGAGTATTCGGTTTTCGGCTTCGCGTAAAATTATACACGGAAATTTAACGCTAATTGTTATATTACATTCGTTCAAAACTCTCATTTACGCAAAAGAGTTCGCGTCCAAACACATAAGTACATATACTATATATACGAAAATATTTTTGAAAGTTCGGTTATCAAAAAGCCATTAGTTTTATTGATTCTCTTTGAAACACTTGCATACAAAAAAGTTTTCTATTCTCTATATTATATACAAAACTTTTTCTGAACATCTACCATCTACCAGTCTAGTTTACACTTAGACATTTTAAGTTATTTCAATACATTTTCTAAATGAGCTCAGATTCAAAAGAATCTAAAGCAATACAATCACTAAAAGTTCCGAAAATGATTTAAGACGAAAAAAGTCCGTGTACACCTGCAGAAGCTATGCGCTCAAAGCAAGGTGCTACAAAACAAAAAAGGGTGAAAGATATTTCATACACCAAATTTATTTCTGAAAGTGACAGTCTAATTCGATACTGCACTCGATTCTCATCTTTACTGATTCAAGATAATTCTGAATCGGTGTTAGAAATTAAAAAAGAAAATCTTGACAACTTCTGGATACGTCTCCAAGCGGCACATGACGCAATCGTAGAATCTGACGACTCAGATCTACCAGAAAATTTTAAATCCTCGTCTTGCTCAAAATACGAAAATTGAATAGACCAATACGAAGAGACAAAAGCCATGATCTCTGATCAGCTACACCTAATCAAATCAACCTACCTACCTCCTCCACAACCGAGAATAGAGCTGCCACAAAGACAAGCCCAAGAGGCAAGTTCACGAATTCACCTTAAAGTGCCAGTATGCGACACAGATAAATTTCATGGTGATTATGAACAGTGGCCGTTCTTCCGGGACATGTTTACAGCCGTGAACATAAACCATCCTAAGTTATCACAAGCGCAGAAATTTGATCACCTCAGATACAAAACCAAAGGTCAAGCAGGTGTAATAGTCAAACAGTTTGCTCTCAATGACGAAAATTTCAATTTTGCTTGGGAAGCTCTTAAAGCACGTTAGAAAACGAGAGAATATTGGTCGACAAACAAGTTACGATATTAATGAATTTACCAAAAAATCAGAAAGAAACAAGTGAAGAATTCATAAAGCTTCAATCCACTGTTTCAAATTATTTGTCGGTTTTATCTACACAGAATATTCCCACAGATAATTGGGACCCCATTCTGGTAAATATATGCACAGCTGCATTACCAGAAAAATCGTTACTTTTGTGGGAGCAATCGCTCTCATCGCGAAGAAAGTGCCCAACGTGGCAGCAAATGAAAGAACTTCTTACTACCCAATATGAAATTGCAGAAAGGGTAGATAAAAAACTATTCAGAACTAAAAACGTTCAAAACGGCCTCAATAGACCCCAAGCAAGTAGTCACAATAATTTAAATAGAAGCTTTTTTAAGAATCAATAGTTCACTTCCGAACAATATAAACAAACGTCATGCGAACTTTGTAGAGGAGGTCACAAGCTCAAATCGTGCGAAAAATTCAAAAAATGAATATTAGCGATCGAAACAATTTCGTAAGAACGAAAAAATTATGTACCAACTGCTTGTCACATGCGCATACGCTTAAAGATTGCGAAAGCATATTTAATTGCGTTTACTGCTATAAAAGACATCATTCCATGTTACATATGACAAATTATCCAAACAGCGCAAACGTAAAAAGAGCAACAGATTTAGTTGCAACAATAAATTCTGAAAACTGCCAAGAAGCACCATGCTGCTCAAAGGCGTTAAAAACCCAATCCCTACATAGCGAAAATCATAGTAGGGTACTATTCCCTCAGCAGTTGTCTCCATCGAACACCGACGAGAACTGTCTAAACTCAGAGCCTCAGAGCCAAGGATCACAACGATCATTTATAGCGTCTAGGGCACAAAATAGGCTGCAGGCGGAAGAGTTATTCAAAACTCAAATAAAATCTGCCTCATTACCCTCTTTTCCCCCAAAGCGGATAAGCGCATACAAGCAGAAGCTATTGTTTTACCGCAACTAACCAATATGTTACCCAGCTATCATATAAATAGGAAGCATTGGCAAAAGGTTTCACACCTAAAGCTAGCAGACCCAAACTGCAACACCCCCGCTCAAATAGATCTTCTATTAGGCCGCGATCTCATACTACAGATAATACTCGAAGGTTTTGAGAAAACCACAAATATCCTTCTGGCGCAAAATACCATTTTCGGATGGGTCCTAAGTGGACTAGTTGCGGAACCAGTCACAACAATGACAACTCAAGTTGAGGAAATCTCAAACTAGTACCTCAATTCACAATTGAAAAAATTTGGGAATTTGAGGAACTCCCCCTCATATCACTCACAACCTCTGAAGATCAGTATTGTGAAGACTTTTACTAAGCAACAACTACTTAAGCAACAATTTCCTAACACACTCGCCTTAGGTCACTCTCGCACCTCTGCAATACAGCAGTTTCTAAGTATGGAAAGAAACCTACATAAAAAAGGTGAACTCAAATCAGAGTATGATGGTGTGTTAGAAGAATACCTCCATTCAGATCACATGGAGGAAGTAACCCCAGGGGAGAAAATCGTCAAATACTACTCCTTTTATCTGCCAGATCACGCAGTAGTGAAGCCAGACAAAAAAAACAACAAAAGTAAGAGTTGTTTTTAATGCCTCGAAAACCACTAGTTCAGGGAATTCCCTAAATGACATCCCACACTCCAACCAGATTTAATGCTTCTGATATTAAATTGGCGTATATTCAAATACGTATTCAATGGGGACGTTGAAAAAATGTATCGGCAAATAGTCGTACATAAAGACGACCAAGATTTTCAACGTTTTATGTTCCGAAGATCCCCCACCAGTCCTCTACGCGACTTCAAATTAAAAACAGTTACCTTTAGCGTTAACTGTGCACCATATCTAGCCATTCGAACCCTCCACGAATTGGCAGACAACACAAAGTCAGAGTTTCCTCTGGCAACTGAAGTGTTGAAAACTCAAACGTAGGCAGACGATATTCTGTCTGGAAGTCACGCTCTTCCACAAGCATACGAGGCCTTGTCACAGGTAATAAAAGCCCTCAAATCCGCAGGGTTTCTATTAAAAAAAATTACGGCAAATCACCCAAATTTACTCAAAAATATTACAAACGAAAATTTGTTGGACACTAATTTCCTTATATTCGAAAAGGAAAGTACAACAGAAACACTAGGCATCCAATGGAATGCGATACCGGACCAGTTATCATACACGACTGAATCCATATCCGCATTATCGGCCATAAAAAAAAGACAGATTTTATCCTCGGTGGCAAAACTTTTCGACCCCGCAGGATGGCTTTCGCCAATTATGATCCAAGCTAAAATCTTAATCCAAGAATTATGGCTAGATGGAACCGACTGGGACGAACAAGTGAAACCTCTTCGCTTAGAAAAATGGTCCCAGTTCGCAATGACATTTCTTAGATTCAAATTCCGAGATGGGTAAACTACTCCTTCTCGAATTACATGGCTTCTGTGACGCCTCTGAAAAGGCATACTGCGCTACTATCTATGAGCGCACGCAAAGTGACATCACGACCACAAGCCACTTATTAGTAGCAAAAGCAAAAGTGGTTCTTTTAAAGACTATAAGTCTCCCACGACTTGAGTTATGTGGCGCACTACTACTTTCCAAATTAGTAGCCATGGTGCAAATGCATTTAAACTTGACAAAATGCAAACTATATATGTGGTCCGATTCCGAAATTTTACTAGTCTGGTTGGAAAAACCACCACATGTATGGAAGACGTATATTTTTAACCGTGCGTCTTAAATACTTGACCTAGTGGGATCAGCCACTTGGCATAGCCAGTGCTGACAATCCTGCCGATCTAGGTACAAGAGGGTGCAAGCCACTGCACCTTGCCACTACCACCCTCTGGTGGAATGGCCCCCGATGGTTGATAGAATCTCCTGATTCTTGGCCACAATCCCCCATGCTCAACATTATCGCCGCAGAAGGTCGAAAAATCGTCACCTTTCACACATTATTGGATGATACCGACATCCTTGAAAGATTTTCATCGTTTCTACGGGCTCTCAGAGCAGTTGCTTACATGTTCAATAGAACAACTCAAAAGCAAAGTCAAAGGTTCACATAATTTCCCATGCAACACAGTGACGTATCTAGAGTTACAAAAGGCAAAGGTCGCAGTAATCGCATATAGTCACATATTGGCATACACAAACCCAATAATAAATAAATAAACTTTATCCACTTCAAGAAAGATTTCGAAATCTGAACTCCCTTGAAGTTAGACTGTAAGTGGCAGAGATTGAAATAAAGATTGGTGGAGTCGAAGATTAGACCTAAGCGAAGAAGCTCAGTGTTTTCATTTTTAACTGTAGAGTTGACTTAAAGAGCCAAGAAGAAGTTGAGTTCTTTATGCCACCAAAACTGGCGACGAGGATAAACTAACAATTTTTGGGAAGCTAGTGAAAGCGACGGCATTAATAGTGCAAAGAAAAAAGTGTAAATATTAACAGAATTGTGGAAAACAATAATATATTTATAGAAAAACATTAATAGAAATATACAAAAACATTGCTAAAATACAACAAAAACATTTAAATTGTGTTAAATGCACAGCAAGAAAACCTTAAACAATATCAGCAAATAATGAGCTTTCAAAATATATAAACAAATAAAGCGTGACTTTTACTGAAAAACATGCGTACAACGGTAGCGGTTATTTGAGTTTGGATGCAACCTATAAAGCAGCAGCAGCAGCAGTAACAGCAATTACAATAAAAGCAACAGCAGAACAAATAAGAGTAAGAAAAATACATATACATATATAAAAATATATTTAATTTTTTAAAGTAAGTAAGAAAATATAAAGCAATGTGTAAAAATTATCGCACAATAGTGTAAAATAGAAATTCAATCGCGCGTAAACAGAGTGTTGCAAAATCGAAGTCAAATAATAATGTTTCACTAAAACAGTGACTCCAAAAATGATAAAATTATTAATGTGTTTCGACTAGATTTCTTTGAACCTGTTAGATAGGCGTCTTCACTACAAGAGTAGACAGTAGCTCTCAAACTGTACAATAGCAATTAAAATACCCAGTAGGAACTTATTACATAAATCTAAGTTGAATCAAAATAAATACGAAAATTTTTTTTATATAATTTTCACTCGAAATAATTTTTTCTCAAAATGGAAGCATCCACCATACCATTTTTTCAACTCACATTGAACTGTATTAATGGAACTGCATAATTTGATGGACGAGATCCGAACCAATTAACAGACTTTATTAAGCAAATTGAAGACATATTACCCACAATACTAACTTTTGATGTAGGTAATCAAAAAATTTTATTCAATTTTCTGAAAGGAAGATGCGTAGGAAAAACTAGGGAAATAATTCACAGATATGGACAAGTTAGTGATTGGGAAACATTGAAACAAATACTTCTGAGCAATTTCGGGGAGAAGAGAAGTTCAGCGGAACTTATGGATGAGTTGAAAACCATCAGCCTCGACTCAACAATAGAAAATTACTATTTTAAAATAAATAAAATTAGGAATAAACTACATAATAGAATATTAGCGCATAATGATCTAAATTTCTTAACGAATAAAGTTAATAGTTTAGCACTGAAATCATTTAAGGAACATCTCCCAGAACCCACTAAAACTATGACTATAGCAAGAGACCCGGATAGTCTAGAAAAGGCATACAAAATAATATTAGAAGCTAGACATCAAGGCTTCACAGCGCTAGGGCAACAAAGGAAAGATCCTAACCCTAATAGCTATCGTAGGACTAATTTTAGCGATAACGTTAACAATAGAACATTTTCCAGACCCAACCAAAATATAAATAATATCACCACTTATAATAGTAGTTATAATAGACATAACAATTATATGCCACAAAACAGGTATAACGGTGGCTATGTCCCAAGAAACAAAAATAACAATAACAACAATTATAACGGTGGCTATATCCCAAGGAATGTAGGTAATAATTATAACAGTGGCAACGGATCAAACCAAACTAGAATGTCAAACCAGACAACAAACACAAATTATAACCAACAGGGAAATTTCAACCCACAAATAAACTTTAATCAACAAAGAGACGGGAATCAAACGCGGAATTACAACCAATCAGGAAATTATAATCGGTCCGCAATATCAAATCGCAATAAACCAGAGCCTATGGATATTGGCAATGCAAATACAAATTTTTAGTGGGATCCAAAAACAATTACCATATATAATAATAGATACACACATAAGAAAGTTATATTTCATCATTGACACTGGAGCAGAGTTTAGTTTGATCAACGAAAATGTTTGTAACCCGAAATGGAAGATGGAAGTAGATGTACAAGTCACAGCAATGGGAAGAAAAACGGAAGTTAAGAAACTTTGCAGATTCCCAATATTTAAAGAATTTAATGAAAAAGAAATTATATGTGAATTCATGGAATGTAATTTTAACAAGAACTTTGACGGACTCATTGGCAACAATATCTTAACGAAGATAAATGCGATAATAGACTACCCAAACAGAATTACAAAAACAAATAAAACAATACTGACTTTTTATCTAACAAAAGAAGAAGAAATATATAACGAAATGAGCTATAAAGACAATGAGGTGGAAATCTTCTGTAATGACATATAAGATAAATGTGTCACAGAATTCGTTGACGGTATAGACAAAAATAGACTTATAAATATACTAAAAAGATGTAAAAGCGTATTTTACAACGAAGATGATAATTTAACATTTACAAGTTCAACAAAACATAGAATAATAACCAAAAATGATATTCTGGTTAACTCTAAAATCTACCGATACCCAGAAATACACAAATCAGAAATAGATAAACAAATAGATCAAATGTTAACCCAAGGTATATTCAGAGCCTCTTCTAGACTTTGCAACAGCCCTATTTGGCTGGTACCGAAGAAACTGGACGCAGCCAATGAACAAAGATGTCGTCTTGTGATCGACTACAGGAAGTTAAACAGCGTAACTACAGAAGACAGATTTTCAATTCCAAATATAGATGATATATTTGACAAATTGGGAAGATGCCAATATTTTTTCACTCTCGACTTAGCCAAAGGTTTTCATCAAATTGAAATGGACGAACGCGACATACACAAAACAGCTTTCTCCACTGCAAATGGACATTATGAATTTCTAAGAATGCCCTTCGGATTGCGAAATGCACCGGCAACGTTAAAGGTTAATGAACGATATATTAAAAGAATATTTCGCAAAATTTGCATTGTGTACATGGACGATATTCTAGTATTTTCTACAAGCGTAGAAGAGCACCTAGAATCATTGAGCAAAATTTTAATGAGAATAAAAGAAAAAAATCTAAAGATCCAATTAAATAAATGCGATTTCCTAAGACAAGAAACAAAATTCCTAGGTCACTTGATTACAAAAGATGGTATTAAACCAAACCCTCAAAAAGTGGAAGCAATAGAAAAGAAAAGTTAAGGAAATAAAAGCATTTTTAGGTATTACGGGATACTATAGGAGATTTATTAAAGATTACTCTAAAATAGCATACCATTTAATAAAATATTTAAAAAAAGGCTCAAAAATAAACATTAATGACCAAAATTACAAAGATTCTTTCTTTAAATTAAAAATGTTGATAAAAAATTACTCCATTTGAATCCACCCAGATTTCACAAAAAATTTTTACTCTTGTGACAGATGCGAGTAATTTTGCTCTAGGAGCCGCCCTTATGCAAAATAACAATAGCCATAGTGTGGGCCACTAAATATTTTCGCCCATATTTTTTTGGTCGCAGATTCACCATTAAAACAGATCATCGCCCACTGGTTTGGTTAAATAATATAAAGAAACCTAATTCAAAATTAGAAAGGTGGAAAATTAAACTTAATGAATTTGATTTCGACATTTTATACATTAAAAGTAAAGAAAATGTAATTGCAGATGGTCTAAGCAAACTAAATTATGAAAATATTAATATGGTAGAATTAAATTTAAATGAAATAATCAATGATGACGACATAGATACTGTACATAGTGCAGAAACGGATAGTATATATTTCACAAAAATAACAGAAAATGCAATTAATATATTATATATAATAATCAACTTATAATTCAAAGAGCGCAAAGGCAATCAATAACAAAGAAAATAATACATCAAAGGAAAATAAGAAACATAATAAATGTAACACTTGAAAGCGACATTTTAAAAATAATGCAAGAGAACCTACCGGAAAATGGATTAATCGTAATTTACTGCCCAGATGACAAATTATTTCTACAAATTCAAGAGTTATATATAAAATTTTTCGCAAATAATGCAAAACTAAAAATAATGAAATCAAACATAATTTTAAAAGATGTAACAGATAAAGGAGAACTCTTAGCATTGATAGAAGAGAAACATCTGGAAAATAATCACAGGGGAATAAATGAAATATTTGAGGAAATAAAAAAAACACACTACTATCCCAAATCACAAAAAGAAATACAGAAATACATCAATAATTGTGAAATATGCACTAAGGCAAAGATCGACAGAAACCCTATCAAACATAGTTTAAATATTACGGAAACTACTAAAAAACATAATGAAATTGTTCATTTTAATATTTGGTACCCACAAAGAGGTATAATGTACCTCACAAGAATCGACAAATTAACAAAATACGCAACAGCCAAATCATTAAAGGACAGAACGTGGATATCAATTGTAAATGCCATAAAGGAAAGAATTAAATATTTAGGCAAACCGGAAACTTTAGTAACAGACAATGAATTAGATACAGTACCAATAAAACAATTCTTAAAAGATAATAAAATAAACCTACACCTAACTACCACTTATAATAAAACAGGAAACGCAGATGTTGAAAGATTACACTTAACTTTGAATGAACACTTAAATAAGACTTTTTATGCCGATGCAAATAACAACGACAATCTGAAAGAGAAAGTATTCAAAGCAATAACTGCTTATAATAATACTATACATTCTACGACAAAAAAGAGGCCATTGATTTCATAAATAACTTATGTACTTTCCGGACAAGAACTAAACAAACTCGCGGAAAAATTACAAAAGCAAAAAGAAAATATAATATTTATTTATTTATTCATAATAATTCATATAACAAAAAGAGTTTTATTATATAAATACATAAACGCAGCACTGGCTACGAGGCCTTCAGCCGTCTTGTAATTATAACTAGGTGAAAAATTCTATTTGCTAAGGGTTAGTAAAGATGTGAGTTGCTTAAATATATTTTAACAAATCGTTGGTTTTTAAGAATCTATATACAATCACCACGTTTTTTTCTGAAGGTTCACTTAGTAGTTTTATGAGATCAATGTTGCCAGAGTTGTGGGCTGTTGGGTGAAGCATCGGACGAGTGTGAGTAAGTGTTTAATAGAAGCGGTGTCATCGCAAAGGGGGCAAATGGATGGGCTTTTACCCGATAGTAAGTGGGCGTGTGTTATGATAGTGTGTCCAATCCTTAGTCGAGTATATGTCTTCATTGCGCTAGTTGGAACTGTTGACGAGTAGATTATACGATTTCTGGCTGGGTTTATGACCGCGTAGTGATGTTTAAATGTTTTCCATTCGCTTGC
>NW_026089622.1:35919867-35937608 GCF_024586455.1 Bactrocera neohumeralis
GGCCCTTAGAGCTCTTCAGTTGATACGAATAATAATTTTTGTTTTTATTTGACAAAAATTTAACTATTTCCATGAAACTTTTTTCAGTGTACGACTGAATTTTTGTTTCGTCTATATTGCCTTTTTTCAAAGGCACTATATGAAAATTGTTAGTGCCAACAATTTCACTTAATTTCGCAACAAAGGTTTTACTGCTACGTTCGCGCAAATATATTGGAGGTGGTTTGGCATTAACGACTGTGGTAGTACCCTTCGCATCGTCGTCTGAACCATTGCTTAGTATGGCAAATCTGTTGCCATTTAAAACTTCCGTTTTATTTTTATTTGGTGTGCCGCTTTGAAATTTTTTTGGATTGACCGCTGCCTTTGAAGGACTTAATTTCCTTTTTATATTGACGTAGCGGTCAATGCCTGTTTGTACAGACGGGCCTTTTTTTATTACGTTCTCACCTTGCGTTGTAATTTTCTTCGCTGCCTGTGCGCTTGCTGGTACCTGCAGACTTGCTGTCAGTGCATTTGTTGTTGCCCGATTGTTGTTTTCTGCTGCTTCTGCTGACTGCGTTCTTTGCTGCGTTCCTTTTTCTGCTGATGGTCGCGATGACTCATCATCGACGTTACCCTTTTTATTGCCAGTAGTTGTTGTTGTTGTTGGGTCGACAAAGCCGAAGTAGGCATTTAGGGAATGCCTACGGCCTTGCTGGTGAGGCTGCGAAGCACTCATTATTGTTATTATTATTATTTTTTTTGTTTTGTTTTTATCTATTTATTTCGTGCACTATTTGCTTATGTTTACAAATAATAATTTCTGAGCACTTATTTTTTGTTGATTGTTTGTTTTTATTTTATTATTATTAATTGGTTACTTTTTTCACAATTTGAATACACGGAGCAAGTTAGAAAACACGTCCGTACAACTTGAAAGTCGCAGTTTGTCTTTTATCGCATCTTAATGTGAATCTTTATATAGTATATTCTTCTTCTTCTTAATTGGCGTAGACACCGCTTACGCGATTATAGCCGAGTTAATAACAGCGCGCCAGTCGTTTCTTCTTTTCGCTACGTGGCGCCAATTGGATATTCCAAGCGAAGCCAGGTCCTTCTCCTCTTGGTCCTTCCAATGGAGGGGAGGTCTTCCTTTGCTTCCTCCGGCGGGACCTGCGTCGAATACTTTCAGAGCTGGAGTGTTTTCGTCCATCCAGACAAAAGGACCTAGTCAGCGTAGCCGCTGTCTTTTAATTCGCTGAACTATGTTAATGTCGTCGTATTTTTCTTACAGCTCATCGTTCCATCGAATGCGATATTCGCCGTGGCCAACGCGCAAAGGACCGTAAATCTTTGGCAGAACCTTTCTCTCGAAAACTCGTAACGTCGACTCATCGGTTGTTGTCATCGTCCAAGCCTCTGCACCATATAGAAGGACGGGAATTATAAGCGACTTATAGAGTTTGGTTTTTGTTCGTCGGGAGAGGACTTAACGTTTCAATTGCCTACTCAGTCCGAAGTAGCATCTGTTAGCAAGAGCAATCCTGCGTTGGATTTCCAGGCTGACATTGTTGGTGGTGTTAATACTGGTTCCTAAATAGACGAAATTATCTACAACTTCAAAGTTATGACTGTCAACAGTGACGTGAGAGCCAAGTCGCGAGTGCGGCGACTGTTTGTTTGATGACAGGAGATATTTCGTCTTGCCCTCGTTCACTGCCAGACCCATTTGTTTTGCTTCCTTGTCTAGTCTGGAGAAAGCAGAACTAACGGCGCGGTGTTAAGGCCGATGATATCAATATCATCAGCATACGCCAGCAGCTGTACACTCTTATAAAAGATGGTACCTTCTCTACTAAGTTCTGCAGCTCGAACTATTTTCTCCAAAAGCAGGTTGGAAAAGTCGCACGATAGGGAATCGCCTTGTCTGAAACCTCATTTGGTATCGAACGGCTCGGAGAGGTCCTTCCCGATTCTGACGGAGCTTTTGGTGTTGCTCAACGTCAGCTTACACAACCGTATTAGTTTTGCGGGGATACCAAATTCAGACATCGCGGCATAAAGGCAGCTCCTTTTCGTGCTGTCGAAAGCAGCTTTGAAATCGACGAAAAGGTGGTGTGTGTCGATTCACCTTTCACGGGTCTTTTCCAAGATTTGGCGCATGGTGAATATCTAGTCGGTTGTTGATTTGCCAGGTCTAAAGGCACACTGATAAGTTCCGATCAGTTTGATGACGGTGGGTTTTAATATTTCACACAATACGTTCGATAGGACCTTATATGCGATGTTGAGGAGGCTTATAACATGGTAGTTGGCGCAGATTATGGGGTCTCCTTTTTTATGGATTGGGCATAGCACACTTAAATTCCAATCGTTGGGCATGCTTTCGTCCGACCATATTTTACAAAGAAGCTGATGCATGCTCCTTATCAGCTCTTCGCCGCCGTGTTTGAATAGCTCGGCCGGTAATCCATGGGCCCCCGACGCTTTGTTGTTCTTCAGGCGGGTAATTGCTATTTGAGCTTCTTCATGGTCGGGCAATGGAACGTGTTCTCCATCGTCATCGATTGGGGAATCGGGTTCGCCTTCTCCTGGCGTTATGCGTTCACTGCCATTCAGCAGGCTAGAGAAGTGTTCCCTCCATAATTTAAGTATGCTCTGGGCATCGGTGACTAGATCACTCTTGGGGGTTCTACAAGAGTATGCTCCGGTCTTCACGCATTTCGGCCTCTTTCTTTTTCTGTCTGCAAATGCGTCTCGCTTCTCTCTTCAACTCTCGGTATCTATTCCATCCCGCACGTTTTGTGGTCGATCGTAACGTTGCGAGGTAGGCTGCCTGTTTTCTCTCCACTGCGACACGGCACTCCTCGTCGTACCAGCTGTTATTTTGCACTTTCCGAAAACCAATGGTTTCGGTTGCAGCTGTACGTAAGGAGTTTGAAATGCGGTCCCACAGATCCCTTATACCGAGTTGTTGACGAGTGCTCTCAGAGAGCAGGAGTGCAAGCCGAGTAGCAAATCGTTCGGCTGTCTGTTCTGATTGCAGCTTCTCGACGTCGCACCTTCCTTGTGTTTGTTGACGTGCGTTTTTTGCTGCACAGAGGCAGGTTGGTGGATTTTCGATCCGGAGACAGCCAGTTAGCTTGATATATCTTCTTGTGCTGGAATCTAGTACCACATAGAACCATATTTCGGGCCCCGGCGAAGTCGAGCAGCCTCAACCCATTTGGGGATGTTTCGTCGTGGAGGCTGAATTTACCGACCGTAGTGCCAAATATACCTTCTTTGCCCACCCTGGTGTAAAAGTCGCCAAGCACGATTTTGACATCGTGGCGGGGGCAGCTCTCACAAGCGCGCTCCAAGCGCTCATAGAAGGCATCTTTTGTTACATCGTCCTTCTCTTCCGTCGGGGCGTGGGCGCAAATCAGCGATATGTTGAAGAACATCGCTTTGATGCGGATTGTGGCTAGGAGTTCATTCACCGGAGTGAATGATAGTACTTGGCGACGGAGTCTCTCTCCCACCACGAATCCCACACCAAACTTGCGCTCCTTTATATGGCCACTGTAGTAAATGTCACAAGGACCTACTCGTCTCTGTTCTTGTCCCGTCCATCGAATTTCTTGGACGGCGGTGATGTCAGTCTTTACTTTCGCGAGGACATCAACCAGCTGGGCAGCGGCACCTTCCCAATTAAGTGTCCGGACATTCCAGATGCATGCCCTGATATCGTAGTCCTTATTTCGTTTGCCATGGTCGTCATCAAAAGGTGGGTCTCTCATCCGAGGCTTGTTGTTCCTTTTCATTGGGGGTGTTTTTACGTGGCGGGTCCCAAACCCAGCGCACAACCCTATGTGGGGGATGTTTCGCCTTCTCACTTTAGCTCGCCTTCGAACGGATGTTCTTAGGCTACCCAGAGGATACTTGGTCAAAGACCGGAAGTTGTGAGCTGCTTGAGCCATGTGTAAAAGAATCGTTTCTGTCCACTCCCAAGTGAATGGCGATTAGAGATCTTTCCTCACTTGCGTGAACTTTTACACATGACTCCATCCTCCATTGGTATATTGGTCCGATGTTAATCCTTTATGGCGCCAAAGTAAATTGATACAAAGGAAAGATCTTCATCGCGTTTCCATACATTGTATTAACATTCTTTATTCGTTGAAACCGTGAATAAATTACAATTACATTTGGTATCTTCTACACACACATAAACTTAGATTTAGTTTTATTGCTATATCTCGGCTAAAATTATATTTAAAAAACGTCTTCAAATAGATATATGTGATATTAAGTCGACCACAGAGGCAAAATTTAATATACATATAAAGTTGATGTTGAAAACGTCAACCAGAGGATCGGAAATGATTATATTAGGGATATGAGTTTTATGTTAAGATATATACCCTTTCCAAGCTAACTCAGCGCTAAACCACACACTTTTTAAGAAAATTTTAATATTTTGTTTCATTAAATTATCACGCATTTTGACCAACCTGAACGGTTTAGATAAGAATGGAAATACGGATAAAATGTAATGGTGTATGATGAAGGCAGAGAACGGGAAGAGCTGACTGTATTAACTTTAGTATTGCTCAGGTATAATTGAGAACATATTTAACAATTTATATTCTCGCAACTTGCAAGAATCAAAACCAGGGAAATAATTCAAGGTGTAAAACCAATCATGTAGAATAAAGTCAGCCGGATGTACAAATATCCTGATATTAGTTATGGCCAAGTTTTCGCTCAAATTTATCTATTTTACTTAAGTATGTATCTTCATTGGGATAACTCACATATTTGCCGATGTATGCGGTACAAAGTCACTCGGCCGTTCGAAAATATTTATATTAAGGAGCTACACCAGTGAGACAATTTCAAAAAAAAAAAAAATTGTTTATTTGCTTTTCTGTAGCTTATATTTCCATAAATTCCCTGTGAAATCGGCAAGATCGTATCTTGAATATTTTTGGGATAGCAGCGAAAAGCGACCGCTCGGAGGTGCAAACATATACACCTCCGTGTATAAGTTAAGGTATCATCTTAGGATGATTGATTTTGCTACCCATTTTCGTATGCTGGGCTATGTTGGAAATTGCTTTTGACTAATCTATTTTGTTCTCCATTTTCTTATTCTTGGAATAACGTAAGAATTTTGATGCTTTGCTGTCAAACGCAGCAACCTTGCATCAACCACAAAGTAAATACATTCACATTCCTGGAATTCCAGCACATTAATTGCATAACGGTACTAAAAATGTGGAAAAATACTGGCGCTAGTTGTTGGATCATGACAGCGTCAGAAGGTTACGAGCAAATGTAAAATCATTGGATTGATCATTATAAAAGTGGCCATCAGCAAAAGGAGTTGAGTCCTCGTAAACTTAAAAGTTGTACTCATCAATTATCTTCATAAGAATTAATATAATTGTAAATATTAATTCAATAATAAATTCCGAGTAAAACCACGAAAATATAATTTATATAAGTGAAACATTAAACGCGTTTTTCTCGAAACAACATTTTTCGAAATTGCTGGCGTCATAACTCAACGAGAAATTGACCGATCAACTTCAAATTAAAAATGAGTATTTTTGAATACATTTACTATACAATGCCTTACGATTTTTTTGATGGGTTGAAAATTGTCAATTTGGCATTAAAAAAACGATTTTTTTTTCTTCAAAATTACGCCATTTAGTTAATTTTTGATATTTTTCAACGACCGTAGGTCATTGTGTAGGAAATATCTTTAGTTTTAATAAACTTTTAAAAAATTTTTGTTTCAGCTACTCTTTAGGCGGAATCACGCCAGCAGTTGGGGCACTTTTTTTTGGCACCTCCGAAGACAGCCCATAACTCCGTTATTTTTCAAGATTTTTGTAAAAAAAAAAAAGCTTAGAATATAGCTGAAAATATACCTTATTACGTTCAGAGAAGTTCGAAATATTCAATCGCGTACTTTCTCTTAAAAAAATTCACGAAAATCGCTTAATTTTTCATGCGTCACACTGGTATAGTCCCTTAAGTATATGGGGGCTAAGGGAAGTATTAAGCCGATGAAGCCCATTTTTGACATACAGACAAACCATTATAAGAGAACGTTAATCCCTTTGTTTCAGTTATATATATCACACATGGACCGACATTTTCCATCAAATGTAGCTATACCGGGGTCTAAATATTCAGTACCTAGGCGCTTGAACAGTTTTTATTGGACTTAAACAATTTTGGTTCACAAAGTTGGAACACACTAAAGACATTATTCGTGCAAATTTTATTCCGCTATATTGATTGCTTTGTGTATTGGAAACTGAACAAATTAAGTGGAACTTAAAATTGTGCTATATGGGGAGCAGGCGTGGTTGTCGTCCGATTTAGTCCATTTTCACAATTTGACATAAGAATATAAGAAGAATGCCACGTACTAAATATTGTCGAAATCACTTTGTCAAGTCTCGAGATATGGGGTTTCACCCAAAAGTGGGCGATGCCACGCTCATCGTCCAAATTTCGCACCGGATGCAATTAAGCTCTCTCATACCATCTCGGTGGTAAAATTTAATGTCTCTGACATATTTTAGTTATTGATATATCGCGCTTTTAGTAGTTTTTAACAGTACCGTTAAATGGGGAGTGAGCGGCGTTATTCTCTAATTTCATTCAGTTTCGCACTGTCGGTAGAAGTTCTTATAAGAATACATATATCAAATTTGGTTGTTGTGGTTTAAACGATTATGTAATCCAAACTTTTTAGCGGGCTGGGCCACGCCCACTTTTTCAAAAAACTTTGGCCACAGATGCCCCTTGTTGCTGCGATCCTCCGTATTAAATAACATCTGTATACCTTAATTTAGTGTTTAGTTATGGTACTTTATATGTTTTCGGTTAACTACGATTTATGGGCGTGGCAGTTGTCCGATTACGCCTATATATGAACTCGAACGTTTTATTTGTACTAAGAAAACTGCACTCCAAGGTTTATCGAGACATCTCAATTTTTACTCAAGTTACAGCTTATACGGGCGGGCGTCCAGACAGAGAGACAGACTCTTAGTTTTAGGTGATACATACAACAGTTAAGTGAACAAAACTATAATATTCTGTAGCAACTGGTTGCAAGAGTATAACTACATAGATAACCAACTAAAAAAGATTGGGAAATCCAGTCCTTTGAAAATAGATGTTTTAATAAAACTAAAAGGGAAACACAGTACGAGAAACACTTTCGTAATAATTTAAAATTTTATGCAGATAGTAAACTTACTGTAGCTTTTCCATTAAAAAAGCAAAATCTACACTAATATTATAAAGAGGAAAGATTTGTACCTATTTTTGTATGTTTGTAATGAAAAGGCTCAAAAAGTACTGAGCCGATTTAAAAAATTCTTTCACCAATTTGACATAGGCTACATCTCATTTTGAAAAAAATTAGGGATCCTTGGTAAAATTTGCACAATGCAACCGAAGGTGTAGAAAAATGAGTCTTAAAATGTCTTTCGTCGAATGCGCTGCCGAAACTATTAGCGATATAACAAAATAATGTACAACAATATTGAAGAACATCATAATGTCTACAAAAAACCCGCGGTAGCATATGCCCAACTATTGTAGTTATGTCACTACAGCAACTTTTTTCATTTTAAACATTAATGAAAATGCCAACCAAATTCAAACCATGCTATTTATCTTCTACTATATACTATATAACAAGTAAGGAAGGGCTAAGTTCGGGTGTCATCGAACATTTTATACTCTCGCATGATAAAGTGATAATCGAGATTTCATTATCCGTAATTTACATATTTTTTTATTTTGCTGTAAAATTAATTAGATTAGATCAGTTTGTGTACTTTGAGTATTGAATTGTATTTTCATTTCCTAATGTATATATTATACAGAAAAGACATCAGATGGAATTCAAGATAGCGTTATATTGGAAGAAGACATGGTTGTGAACCGATTTAACCCATATTTCGTACATGTCATCAGGGTGTTAAGAAAATATTATGTACCGAATTTCATTGAAATCGGTTGAGTAGTTCCTGAGATATGGTTTTTAGTCCATAAGTGGGCGAGGCCACGCCCATTTTCAATTTTAAAAAAAAACCTGGGTGCAGCTTCCTTCTGCCACTTCTTCCGTAAAATTTAGTGTTTCTGACGTTTTTTGTTAGTCGGTTAACGCACTTTTAGTGTCTTTCAACATAACCTTTGTATGGGAGGTTGGCGTGGTTATTATCTGATTTATTCCATTTTTGAATTGTATATGGAAATGTCTGAAGGAAACGAATCTATAGAGTTTGGTTGACATAGCTATAGTAGTTTCCGAGATACGTACAAAAAACTTAGTAGGGGGCGGGGCCACGCCCACTTTTCCAGAAAAATTACGTCCAAATATGCTTCTCTCAAATGCGATCCTTTGTGCCAAATTTCAATTTAATATCTTTATTTATGGCTTAGTTATGACACTTTATAGGTTTTCGGTTTCCGCCATTTTGTGGGCGTGGAAGTGGGCCGATTTTGCCCATCTTCGAACTTAACCTTCTTATGGAGCCAAGAAATACGTGTAACAAGTTTCATCATGATATCTCAATTTTTACTCAAGTTACAGTTACACGGACGGACGGACGGACGGACAGACGGACGGACGGACAGACAGACATCCGGATTTCAACTCTACTCGTCACCCTGATCACTTTGGTATATATAACCCTAAAACTCTTTTAGTTTTAGGACTTACAAACAACCGTTATGTGAACAAAACTATAATACTCGCCTTAGCAACTTTGTTGCGAGAGTATAAAAATGAAACTCGTTTTCCGTTGTCACGGCATCACGCGTGAATGGCTGTACCGATTTCACTAATTCTTTTTTTTGTTGTATTTGTTATTATTAGGAGAAGGTTTTTATGTAAAAAACATTACGAAAGTTGCCGGAAAACGCCTAAAAACAGTCCTTTTTTCCCCCATACAAAAGTTTTATTTTGTATATACATCTATATATATAAAAATGAAATGGTGTATAGCTGTAACGCTAAAACTCGAAAACGGCTGAACCAAATGAAATACTTGCTTTGGAGGATTTGTTTTTTATTACCACGCGCAGGTCATGTCTTCAAATCAGAACAAAATATTAAGGGGGCGTGGCACCTGCCATACAAATTGAATTTTTCAAGTCGAATATCTTCAAAAGTGTTTAAGGTAGGAACATGAAAATTGGTACAGAGCTACAGGATAACATCACCACTCTCCACTATAAAACCGGGGCTATCGAATAAGGGGGCGTGGTACCTCCCATACAAACTAAATTTTTTAAGCAGAATATCTGTGAAAGGGTTCAAGGTAGGGACCTGAAAATTGGTATAGACCTATATGGTATCAAAAGCCTTCTTACACATAAAAGAAGGGGTAATCGGAAAAGGGGGCGTGGCACCTCCCATACAAACTGAATTTTTAAAGGTGAATATCTTCAAAAGTGTTTAAGGTAGGAACATGAAAATTGGTATAAAGCTATAGGAAACAACACCATTCTCACCCATAAAACTTGGCGTTATCGAAAAAGGGGCGTGGTACCTCCCATACAATCTTTAATTATTTTGGTTGTTAATCCACCATATATTTATCTCATTTTCCACCTAGCACGACATTTTGGTTGTTTCTTGCTATTTTTGTTTATTTATCGGTGACAGTAGCGGTTATATCGTAATTTTGGTTGTGTTACGTGCTATTTTTGGTTTATGGAAATGGCAGTTTTATGAAACAAACACAAATTAAATTAAACGTCAATTTTGCTTTGCAATCGAACACGCAAAATTTAGAGGGCAATAAAAATGCGCCTTGCTTTACTGATTTATTGATATATTTTGTTTTAAATAGTGAGTTATTTAGTGAAAGTGATTTAGCGTGTTGGCGAATATCGATTTATGTACATTGGAATTTATCATTCAATTGATCTGCTTCTTTAGTTTAATTCATTCATTTTTGGAGTTTTCAAAGGTAAGTTATTGGTCCGTAAAACTTTATATGAACTTTATGCAAATGAATGATCATTTCCAATTAGATATTTGTAACGATGCCAAGAATCAGTACGTATGGTAACACTTCTCGGAGTTCCCAGGCCGCAAGGAGAACACGAAATAGCAGAGCACGTCAAAGGGAAAGGGTTATTGAGAGGGTATCACCACGAAATGACTGCTGGAGAATAGCACGCACCAGTTAGAAGATGTCAACCAAACAAACAATCAGGAAGAACGACTGAGAAGAAGGGAAGTTCACAATCAGCAACAACGATCGAGAAGAAGGGAAGTTCGTGCTCGCCAAAGTGATGAAGTAAGATCACAACATGCGATTATTCGACGACAACAGCGGCAACTTCTTTCTTTTGTGAACATTGAACGGGCAGGTTTTCGATAAGATCCAAACATTCAATATAGCGCATCTGTTCAAATCGGTCAGATGTCAGTAGTTTGTCAATATTGCAATGCAGTCAAATTTAAAAATTAACCGCCAGGGTTATGTTGCGCCGGGGGAAAGGTTAAGTTGCCAGAATTGCTTCCACCACCACAGCCATTGTTCCAGCTGCTTTACGGTGAATCTCCTCACTCGAGCCATTTCTTAAAGCACACTAAAATGTACAACGATTGCTGTCGTTTGGCGGTGAAATTGTAAATGAACAAAACTACAATCCAACGTTTACGGTATTTTTGCCAAACAATATACGACAGAAACTACTGAGCTTTCCTCCAATTATACAGGTTCATGGGCAAATTTTTCATCTCGCTGGATCGCTGTTGCTGCATCCAGATCAAGAACACAAATATCTCCAAATTTACTTTCTGGGAGATTCACGTGATGAAGTAGATTGACGTTGTGCTATCTTCTTCTTCTTCTTCTTAATTGGCGTAGACACCGCTTACGCGATTATAGCCGAGTTAACAACAGCGCGCCAGTCGTTTCTCCTTTTCGCTACGTGGCGCCAATTGGATATTCCAAGCGTAGCCAGGTCCTTCTCCACTTGGTCCTTCCAACGGAGTGGAGGTCTTCCTCTTCCTCTGCTTCCCCCGGCGGGTACAGCGTCGAATACTTTCAGAGCTGGAGTGTTTTCGTCCATTCGGACAACATGACCTAGCCAGCGTAGCCGCTGTCTTTTAATTCGCTGAACTATGTCAATGTCGTCGTATATCTCGTACAGCTCATCGTTCCATCGAATGCGGTATTCGCCGTGGCCAACGCGCAAAGGACCATAAATCTTTCGCAGAACTTTTCTCTCGAAAACTCGCAACGCCGACTCATCAGTTGTTGACAACGTCCAAGCCTCTGCACCATATAGCAGGACGGGAATTATGAGCGACTTATAGAGTTTGGCTTTTGTTCGTCGAGAGAGGACTTTACTTTTCAATTGCCTACTCAGTCCGAAGTAGCACCTGTTGGCAAGAGTTATCCTGCGTTGGATTGGTGGTGTTTACGCTGGTTCCAAGATAGACGAAGTTATCTACGACTTCAAAGTTATGACTGTCAACAGTGACGTGAGAGCCAAGTCGCGAGTGCGACGACTGTTTGTTTGATGACAGGAGATATTTCGTCTTGCCCTCGTTCACTGCCAGACCCATTTTCTGTGCTTCCTTGTCCAGCCTGGAGAAAGCAGAACTAACGGCGCGGGTGTTGAGGCCGATGATATCAATATCGTCGGCATACGCCAGCAGCTGTACACTCTTATAGAAGATGGTACCTTCTCTGTTTAGTTCTGCAGCTCGTACTATTTTCTCCAGAAGCAGGTTGAAGAAGTCGCACGATAGGGAGTCGCCTTGTCTGAAACCTCGTTTGGTATCGAACGGCTCGGAGAGGTCCTTCCCGATTCTGACGGAGCTCTTCGTGTTGCTCAACGTCAGTTTACACAGCCGTATTAGTTTTGCGGGGATACCAAATTCAGACATCGCGGCATAAAGGCAGCTCCTTTTCGTGCTGTCGAAAGCAGCTTTGAAATCGACGAAGAGGTGGTGTGTGTCGATTCTCCTTTCACGGGTCTTTTCCAAGATTTGGCGCATGGTGAATATCTGGTCGGTTGTTGATTTTCCAGGTCTGAAGCCACACTGATAAGGTCCAATCAGTTTGTTGACGGTGGGCTTTAATCTTTCACACAATACTCTCGATAGAACCTTATATGCGATGTTGAGGAGGCTAATCCCACGGTAGTTGGCGCAGATTGTGGGGTCTCCTTTTTTATGGATTGGGCATAGCACACTTAAATTCCAATCGTTGGGCATGCTTTCGTCTGACCATATTTTACAAAGAAGCTGATGCATGCTCCTTATCAGTTCTTCGCCGCCGTGTTTGAATAGCTCGGCCGGCAATCCGTCGGCCCCTGCCGCTTTGTTGTTCTTCAGGCGGGCAATTGCTATTCGAACTTCTTCATGGTCGGGTAATGGTACGTCTGCTCCATCGTCATCGATTGGGGAATCGGGTTCTCCTTCTCCTGGTGTTGTGCGTTCACTGCCATTCAGCAGGCTGGAGAAGTGTTCCCTCCATAATTTAAGTATACTCTGGGCATCAGTGACTAGATCACCTTTGGGGGTTCTACAAGAGTATGCTCCGGTCTTGAAACCTTCTGTAAGCCGCCGCATTTTTTCGTAGAATTTTCGAGCATTACCCCTGTCGGCCAGCTTATGAAGCTCTTCATACTCACGCCTTTCGGCCTCTTTCTTTTTCTGTCTGCAGATGCGTCTCGCTTCCTTCTTCAATTCTCGGTATCTATCCCATCCCGCACGTGTTGTGGTCGATCGTAACGTTGCGAGGTAGGCAGCCTGTTTTCTCTCCGCTGCGGCGCGGCACTCCTCGTCGTACCAGGTGTTCTTTTTCACTTTCCGAAAACCAAGGGTTTCGGATGCAGCTGTACGTAAGGAGTTTGAAATGCCGTCCCACAGTTCCCTTATACCGAGTTGTTGATGAGTGCTCTCAGAGAGCAGGAGTGCAAGCCGAGTAGAAAATCGTTCGGCAGTCTGTTGTGATTGCAGCTTTTCGACGTCGAACCTTCCTTGTGTTTGTTGGCGTGCGTTTTTTGCTGCACAGAGGCGGGTGCGAATCTTGGCTGCAACAAGATAGTGGTCCGAGTCGATGTTAGGACCTCGGAGCGCACGCACATCTAAAACACTGGAGACGTGTCTTCCGTCTATCACAACATGATCGATCTGGTTGGTAGTTTTTCGATCCGGAGACAGCCAGGTAGCTTGATGGATTTTTTTTGTGCTGGAATCTACTACTACAGATAACCATATTTCGGGCCCCGGCGAAGTCGATCAGCCTCAACCCATTTGGGGATGTTTCCTCGTGGAGGCTGAATTTACCGACCGTAGTGCCAAAGATACCTTCTTTGCCCACCATGTCGTTGAAGTCGCCAAGCACGATTTTGACATCGTGGCGGGAGCATCTCTCATAAGAGCGTTCCAAGCACTCATAGAAGGCATCTTTTGTCACATCGTCCTTCTCTTCCGTCGGAGCGTGGGCGCAGATCAGCGATATGTTGAAGAACCTCGCTTTGATGCGGATTGTGGCTAGACGTTCATTCACCGGAGTGAATGATAGTACTCGGCGACGGAGTCTCTCCCCCACCACGAATCCCACACCAAACTTGCGCTCCTTTATATGGCCACTGTAGTAAATGTCACAAGGACCTACTCGTCTCTGTCCTTGTCCCGTCCATCGCATTTCTTGGACGGCGGTGATGTCAGCCTTTGTTTTTACGAGGACATCAACCAGCTGGGCAGCGGCACCTTCCCAATTAAGGGACCGGACATTCCAGGTGCATGCCCTTAATTCGTAGTCCTTCTTTCGTTTGCCATGGTCGTCATCAAAAGGGGGGTCTCTCATCCGAGGCTGTTGTTTGTTTTTTTTTTTCATTGGGGTGAGCTTTTTACGTGGCGGGTCCCAAACCCAGCGCACAACCCTATGCAGGGGCGTTTCGCCTTCTCACTTTAGCTCACCTTCGAACGGATGTTCTTAGGCTACCCAGAGGATACTTGGTCAAAGACCGGAAGTCGTGAGCTGCTTGAGTCATATGTAAAAGAATCGTTTCTGGCCACTCCCAAGTGAATGGCGATCAGAGAACTTTCCTCACTTGCGTGAACTTCTACACATGACCCCATATTCCGTTGTGCTATCTATATATATAAAATTAAGTGGCAAAACTTCCTGTTCTCATACTCCTCCTAGACGGCTTGCCCGATTTCAATGAAATTTTCAGGGGTGATTGAGGTCTGTTTGGAGGGTGCACATAAGAAATTTAATATGTGTATCATTGCACGTTTTGCAAGAAAAAAAAAACAAGATGTTATATCCCGCCTATACAAATTCTCATGAAATAATGTTTTTCCGCAAGATTGGCAGTCCTGTCAAATGCATTTTACTAATAAACAGAAACAACTGGCGGATGTTTACAATTAATAAAAAACATTGACATCGCATGTTGATCGTTTTTGCCTGTCATTCGTTCTTTCTATGAATGACTGTCAAGCAGACAAGACATACAGAACGTAAGTGTTCCGCTGCACTGAGTGCATCAAAAAAAATGTTTAAACATTATGTGTATTTTTCTCAGATTTCAACGTGATTAACATTCTGCGTACAACACAAAGCAAGTGAGTATTGTTATTGTTTCGTATGTGATGCCATGCGGTTCGAATGTCGCTTGAAAATGCGCGGTGTGTGTAAAAAAAAAAGTGTTTCAACATTGTGTGGTTTTTTCAGATTTAATTCCATCGATTTGCTACATTTATTCGAACCGATTTTGTGTTTTTCTGCTGACCGTGCAACACACACAAAGCAAGAGAGTATTGTTATTGTTTCGTAAGTGCTTTCATGCGGTTTGCAAATACACTGTTGGTGGGTCTTATTGCGTATGCGTATGAGGGTAAAATACATAGTTAAAGATGTAGTTTTAGGTTAATTTTTCCATTTTTATTTATGTACTTCAAATATGTATACTCTAGCACGACCACCGGGGACAACACTAACTACCTTTTTCGAGTTGTGTGAAAACGATGAATTTGCAAGAACATTGCTATATTCCGAAATACCACAATATTTCAATTGGAATCCATCCTCGAAAACATTTCAACGACGAAAGCAAGGAGAGTGTGTTGACACCATCCATCCGAACAACGCCGAATGTTTCTATTTGTGTCTGCTATTAGTCAACGTGCGCGGGCCAAGATCATTTGATGATTTGAAAACTGTTGACGGTCAGTTGTGTGCGATGTATCGTGAAGCATGTCAGCGATTGCATTTGTTAGAAGATGATATGCATTGGGACACCGCACTTCATGACGCATCACTCACATCTCATCCAAAACAAATACGCGTACTATTCGCCATAATAATATCTACATGCCTTCCGTGAAATCCGCAAGAACTGTAGAATAAGTACAACGACTGCATGACCGAGGACTTATTAATTTTGGCGCGTAATCGAGCATCGGACGCAGACTTGCTATATACATTACAAATGTATAATGATGCTTTGATATTGGTTGAAGATCTGTGCCTTACAATTGCGAATAAGGCATTAGCGCAACTTGGCATAACTGTGCCCAATCGTTTAGCGATTGATATGCTTGACCATGAGCTTCAAAGTGAACAACAATACGATTGCAATGAATTGCGTGCTTTCATACAAGCTAACATTACCAAATTGAATATTCAGCAGAAAAATGCTTATGATAAGATTATACGAGCGGTTGACAATAACGCCGGTGGATTCTACTTTCTGGATGCGCCCGATGGTACAGGGAAAACGTTTCTGATCTCTTTGATTCTTGCTACTATACGGTCACAGCAGAAAATTGCGCTGGCAATTGCTTCGACAGGCATCGCTGCTACGCTACTTGATGGCGGCCGAACAGCACATTCTGCGTTGAAATTACCGTTGAACATCCAAGTCGTTGAAACACCAACGGCAACATATCGAGGAATTCAACAATGGCAAAAGTTTTGCGAGGAGCTGGAATAGTTCTATGTGATGAGTGCCCAATGGCTAACAAAAAGTCATTAGAAGCATTCAATAGAACAATGCAAGATTTACGAAAAAAGCAACAACTTTTTGGCGGAGCATTAGTCTTATTATCCGGCGATTTTCGGCAAACTTTGTCAGTCATTCCTCGATCAACTCCTGCCGACGAAATAAACGCATGTTTAAAATCGTCAGTTTTGTGGAGACATGTTCAAAGGCTGACTCTTACCATCAACATGCGAGTCCAATTGCAAAATGATCGATCCGCAGCGGCGTTTTCGAAGCAGTTGTTGGACATTGGCAAAGGCAAAATACCAATCGATGATACCGGTTTGATCACATAACAACTTTTGTACACTTTTACAATCGAAAGAAGAATTGATTGAAAGTGTATTTTCGAATATTGTTCAACACTATCAACGCCACGATTATTTAAGTGAACGCGCAATATTGGCACTGAAAAATGTACACGTCAACGAAATCAATTTTGCCATTCAAGAAAAACTGACAGGAGAAGCTACAACATATACATCGATTGATAGCGTTTTGAATCAAAATGAAATAGTCAATTATCCAACTGAATTCTTGAATTCTTTGGATCCCCCCGGTCTGCCACCGCATCGTTTGGTCCTGAAAGTCGGTTTACCCATTATACTTCTACGAAATCTGAAGCCACCGACTTTGTGTAATGGCACAAGACTTTCAGTCAAAAAATTGTGGCCAAATTTGATTGAAGCAACAATACTAAATGGCAAGGCAGCAGGTGAAGTTGTACTCTTACCACGCATTCCTATGATTCCAACGGACATGCCGTTTGAATTTAAGCGCTTGCAGTTCTCAGTACGTCTTGGCTTTGCGATGACCATCAACAAATCGCAAGGGCAAACGTTTTAAGTGTGCAGCGTCAATTTGGAAGAACCGTGCTTCTCCCACGGCCAATTGTTCGTCTCATGCTCGAGAGTGGGAACACCAAAGTGCTTATTCATTTACGCGCCAGGTGGAAAAACCAAAAATGTTGTATACCAATATGTTTTATAAATGTTTTATAAATAAGTAACAGTGTTACAACAATAAATAAAACATAAAGTAAAAACCCTTAAGAGTTTTAATCGATTTAGGTGTAGCGAAAAACACAGGGTAACAGCTAGTCTTTAATACAACGAAAAGTAAAATAATCGAACAATTGCAGCAAATGTTACACGAACACAATGGCCACATTAAACTGTTTACGATTTCGTTGGAACGTATGCCAACAGATGATCATAGTATAATCATACAAGCGGACAAAAGACCAACAGGGACACATGAAAGACAATATAATGCACCTACAGTTAGCGAAATATCAGTTGTTGTTGTTGGAGAAAATTTGCAGTCGCATGATATTGTTATCAAACATAGAAATCAAAACGCACTAAAACGGATAAGTGAGACACATCGGTCTTACGACGCAATGCAATATCCGCTCATGTTCTGTCGTGGAGAAGACGGATATCACTTAGGATATAAGATGATAAATCCGGTGAATGGTTAGTAAAAAAAATTTTTGTTTGCTACTTCAAATAGGTAATTTAAGCTTTTAGGTGTCGAGACAAATAAAAAAGTCAGTTCAATGAAGTTTTACGCATATCGAATGATGATTCGCCAAAACTATGACAACCACTTACTGAGATATGGACGGTTATTTCAACAGTATGCAGTTGACATGTACGTTAAAGTTAATTAATTACATTAATTACAGTTAATTAATTACATGCGAT
>NW_026089622.1:35937708-35961075 GCF_024586455.1 Bactrocera neohumeralis
CTATTTCAATTTTGGGAATTTGTCAAGGACAAAAAAGGCGGTATTGAAAGTATACACAATGAAATTAAGAAAAATCGTTCATATTCTATTAAAACCAATACCGGTGTAATTTTTGAAATGAAAAAAAAAAACTATTTTGGGCAGAACGAAGTTTGCCGGGTCAGCTAGTATGTACATACATACATATGTATGTATATGGAATTATGGATCGGGGTCAATCAGCAAGCGATCGTTACGTTGTCACAGCACGACTTTTCAAACAACAGTTACGATGTTCTTCTTTGGATGGTGGATAGTGGTTCCACCAGATCAAAGTGATGAAATCATTTCTGCGGAAATTCCTGATGCAGAGAAAGATCCAGTATTAAACGAAGTGATGAAAACCAATATGTTTCATGGACCTTGCGGACACCACAATCCCTCTTCGGTTTGTATGTCTAACATTAAATGCACGAAACACTATCCACTTGCTTTTCTTTCGGAATAGCAAACGGGAAATGATGGATATCCACTCTATCGTCGTAGCTCATCAGACGGCCATACAACTTAGAGTAGTGAATATCGAAGTTGACGGCACACGGATCGTACTATATTCGCCACTGTTGTCTAATTCACATTCAAATCTCATGTCAATATTTGATATTGTAGTTTGGTGAAATTGATCAAATATGTTTGCAAGTAAGTCACCAAAGGATGCAACATGGCGGTTATTGGTCTTGAACGATACGGTCGAACTGCAATAAAGCGCTTTCTAGGATATTTACTTTTGCAATTCATGAACGTTTTCCGTTTTTTGTTGTGCGTCTCGCAGTTAATTTGGAGAATGGCCAAAGAGTGTACTTCAACCCAGAGAATATAGTACAGCCAGTAGAAACACCGCCAGCAACAAAATTACGCAGAAAGGAAGGCCAACCAGTAGATTGACATCCAGGTGTGTTCTCAAATAATGCATTTCGATGAATTTACACAATCCACCGGAAAAACGACCTTCGGTTCCTATTAGACAATGTACGCATTTCAACTTCATTTGAGTCATTGCGTACTGTAAATGGTACGGTGTGTACAATTTTTTTAGAAGCAAGCCAGCAAAATACATACATATGTACGATGCGGTGCAAATGAAGTTCGCACACTTTTCGGGAGGATCATTTCGACATATCAACCTTCAAATCCGCTTCAATTATGGTATACGAACAAAAATTACATTGTCGAAGACATTTTACATCGTATTCGCTAAGAATTGGAAATGTGTCAATTTTGGTTGATACTTCCTGTGGTTTAATATCAATTCCTTCTGCCGTTTATCAATTCATGAAAGATGAAGTCATAAAGAATATTCGGACATTGGCCAAATTATCGCAACTACGATTTCTTGAGTGCACGCACAATTTTAGCTGCCAAAAATACCGATGTTGTTGACTTAAACTGGAAGATTTAAAGTCAAATTCCGGGAGACTTGCTCTCATACAAATCGATCGATCGTCTTGACAATGAGACGAAGCCGCGAATTATCAAGTGGAATTTCTAAGTGCTTTGGAGAAGCTTGGTATGACACCGCATTATTTGCGTTTCAAAGTTGGATCTGTCGTTATTATGTTTCGCAATCTTCAAGCACCGAAACTGTGTAATGCAACCCGACTAATTGTAACGTAGCTATCATATAGAATGGGGCAGAATGCTTGACTCTATGAATTCCTCTGAGCTCCAACGAATTGCCATTTCAGTTCAAACCTTTCAGTTTTCAAAGAGTTCTACAACTTTCCATATCAGTTCCAAAGCATTCCGTTTCCAGTGAAAATTGCATTGGAGGTGAGAATCAATAGGACACAAGGATAGTCGCTAGAAGTGTGTGGCATAAATTTGGAAATGCTATGTTTTTCACACGGCCGGATATATGTACGTGGCGAGCTCACGAGTTGGAAAACCATCTTCCCAGTCCATTTACGCATCGAAACAGAAACCTAAAAAAAATTGTTTATCAAGCTTTGTTACATTGAAAAAATTTCGAAAAATCGAAAATAAATTATTTTCAACACAATATAAATTCAACTTTCTTTTCATTTCAAAACACATAATTTCAGGCAGGACAACGGCTGCCTGGTCAGCTAGTATTGTATTAACTTGGCAGATACTCTTCACTAGTTAAAGGAAGATTAATTTCTCTACAGAGAAAACTGAGAAAAAATAATCACAAGAAAGAAATAAATGTAAGTTCCTTCGAAAAGATTAAAACTGGTACATTGTTACTTTTTAAAGAAGGAAATATTCCGCCACTGCAGTGGAAGAGAAGACGAATTGAAAACGTCATTTGGCAAGATGGCAAATGTAGGAATTTCCATTGGACTTAGAATGGCATCATATGCTACATTACGGCATGAATACCGCAAACCTAGTCCTATTAATTACTGGTGCAGTCATCGTAACAATAGGCCTACGACGCATCTGTAGTTCAGCAAGGAACGTATATCCGGTAAGAGGAAATTAGTTATTAATATTAGTAAATTAAAATTATATTAATAACACTGTGGAACATTTTTGGGATTATTGTCTGGGGGTGAGAAATTCCAAGTCAGGGTGATGGTACTAGGTCAGTATAGTAAAACCTTAAAAGGGTTTGGCATACGTACATATGTGTCAGTTTTTTTTTATGACCTTTTAAATTTGTTCCTTAACTTGATGTTTTTTCGCTTGTAACATTTTGGCAAAAACGTAGTTTAACATAACTCGATATGTCTCAACACATAAAAAAGGGGAAATTTCAGTACTGATTTTGTTCAAACATACAAAAAGTACTTCAATCAAAATATTATAGTGAACGAAAATTGGGTACCAAATATAGTGTGTAAAAGCTGCAACAGCCGTCTAATGGATTGGAAAAATAGAAGACGTGAAAGTATGCCATTCGGTATCCCAATGACTTGGACTAATCCTGGCGAAGGTCACAATCCATTGAATTGCTATGCATGTGCGAATAAAGGAGCCGCAAAAAGGATAAGAAAAAAAATTTAAAAGGTCATTAAAAAAACTGACACATACGAACGTCAAACCCTTTGAGGGTTTTACTATACTGACCTAGTACCATCACCCTGACTTGGAATTTCTCACCCCCTAGATTAGCTGTTGTATTGTGTAATATAAAAAGTAGGCAATAAAAAAATAGCTTGTTTAAGAAAAATTATTACGATTTCGTTTCGCCAAACTTGTAAAAAAAAATCTTATTAAAATTCCCAGGATTTATAAATACTTGAGATATATTGAAATGTAAACACTTCAACGTGGGTAGTATGTTCAGATTTCGGAACAGTTTTTAACGGCAACAATTGTTCATAAGATACTTTTGTAAATCTGTACATAAACTGATATCACATTACAAATATTTATGTTCATTATCGCCAGCACATAAGAATGGACTTAAGCGTAGATACATATTATGTATTCACAAATACCCATTTCTATCAACACTGTAATTAATGTTCATTTCGGGTATATTGAATACAGATAATAATATTTAATGTAATGTGCTATAGTCGCAGGCGCAATCTGGTTATTTTGCGCAACAACGAAGATCCTTTTTTATATGAGGAAACTATGTTTAGGAAGTTCTTTCGATTTCCAAAATTTGTGTGCTGGGATCTCATCCAACATCTGAAGCCGTATGACCTACAGTAATCTTCGATTCCGTTGGAAATTCGGCTGAATTAAACTTTAAAATTACAGGAATATGCATCCATGCACTTATATTTCTCTACTTCTTTTCAGTTCTATATTTTTTAAGCAATGGATGTTTCTCGGTAATGAGCCAATACTGTGATTCCCGTAGCATAGAACAAATTTGGGAATTGAGGGTCGAATGTAAACACGCCGAAGTGCGATTTCCTAATTCTGTTGAAATTTGAATTTGAAAGCAAAAATATCGCTCCACAACAATTATATCCCAGTTTTCATTCGAAATGTGGTATTTAGGATGTAACTTCAGCAATTAAAGATTTGGGAGCAATCTCTGGAACCCATTCAGTGGAGTGTTACCCTCGCAGCACGTCAAGGTTACATTAATATTTAATGTATTTATTATTATAAATTTACTTTCAAATTAACAAGAAAAAATATATTTGTCTAAATAAAAAGCATTTTTTCTTGAAAACAGATAAATGTTGCGGCTTTTACTCTCCTGTAGGGTTAATACGAGTTCCTTTCGCAATTTACTGTGAAAGCGGCAGCATGTCAGCCGCTTAATTAGTTACAGATTCGGAATATTTATCGATCGATTCCAAAGTCTGAAGGGGGAAAATTTTTTCTCTTCAGTTGTAATATTTTATGGGGTGGGGGCAGAACTAAGCACAACTTCTTCCTAAATTTAAAACAAAAAAGGAAAAAACAATTCTAAATTCTGGATTGACCCCAAAGTATTCATCCTGCTTCCTTTCGGACTGCTTAATTTTTGGGCTGAGACCGCCACCTGTCACCAGCTTATGGGCCTTGGCTTTCCTTGCACGTGAACGTATCTGGGTTTTCCAATGTTTGAGATTCTATAAAACAAAGGACATACATAAATATGTACATGTGAACAATTTGCAATGTCTAAGATTAAGAACTACGTCTCTTCATTTGGTTGGGGTCCAAGTTAGCCCTTGACGCGCGTTTAATTGTACAGTAAGCTTTAATTAAAGCTCCTCAACTCGTTTTGGCCACGTCTGATCGGCTTAATGTAATATTGTTTCTGGGCAGAAGTGCACACCCGCACCCAATTTTTTTTTTTATAGTGCGTGGTAACATGTAACACTAGTATACTTACTCGATATAGTATACTTATGCCAACTAAAAAGCACTTTCTATCGCACAATCTGTATTCAAAATTTATTTCGTTTATTTCACTAACTGAATACTTGTATGTATTTTTTTATTAATCTAACAACTTTATGATTTTTTTGTATGGGTTTTCACACTGCCACTGCGGCGAAATCCGGGACACACGTCACTACGTCACTCTGGCGGGAAGTCACAAATCGAAAATGCGGAGGTTGCGGAATTTATGAATGAATAATTGCGGGTCGGCCGTTTTTCTTCACGGATGGTACGAATAAGAGAGTGATCCCGTTCGGATCTATCCCTTTTGATAATTTGGGTGGTGAATATTCGATTAATCCGAGTCGTCTCGTTGATTATCGTGTGGTTGTTGTGTTGTAATAGTGAGCGGTGTCAGGTACTGTGTTTGATGCGTGCGTGTGTAGTGGTGTGTGCTGTGAACTGTTGTGTGATGAGGTGTTGTATCGTGACGTGATGCGATGTGACGTGAGGTGATGCGATGTGGGATACTGCAGCACGCTCATAGCTCATGTGAACAGTGCGTAAGGTTTTATTATATAATGTATATACATCATACCATCAGAAAAAAATTTCTATTATTTAACTACTACTTACCCTCGTTTGACATTATTCTTAAATGTTGCGATGAGCACATACTATGTATATGTATATCAATCGATTTTTTTTTGTTTTTCAAATTTTTCGTTTTTACTTAAGAATCCATTCAAATAAAATATACTTGTATATATTACACATCTACTATAAACTATTTCAGTATTGTTTTTCCATAATTGTTCTACTCAATTATTTATAAGCAACTTTGCTGCTGAAATTTGGTAACAAAAAACTAATTCCATGCAATCAATTTATAAATTAAGACTATGTTTTCCAACTCATCTCTAGTCAGCGTAAGTTAGCAGGTGATTACGAAATTAGTCTAGACATTGGCCCAAACATAATATCTTTAATATGAGAAATTTCGATCCTTTGGCAGACATTTTCTACAACAAATAACTATAGTAAATTTTTACTCTTCCGTTTCACACATGATTCTTTTTAGTTGAATGTGTCGATTGTAATTTTATATACAGTAGGTAGAAAAAGTAACTTATCAAAGTCAGCGAAGTGAATAAAGTTTTAAAGTTTACATTTTTTTATAAAAGGAAAATACACATACAGTATGTTGCATATAGAAAAAATAAGTTATGAAATTGTTTTATATCCACAATGTCTACAATTTCGTGTAGCTAGTTGACATAATCGTTGTTGCATGGAGTTGACAAACTTCAAACACTCATTTTGAGGGAAATTATTCCAAATGTTATAGATGCAGTTCTTCAAATCAGCCAGGTTTTAGGATTTCTCTTCAGCTATACGCATCTTAAGGATTGACCTAGCAATTTCAATTGGTGACAAGGGAGTTTCAATACATTCACATTTTCATTTTTGAGATGTTCTCTGATGACTTTTGCAATATGAATGGACGCGTTGTCCTGATGAAGAAGGAAATCCGTTCCAATTAGTTGGTGACTCTCGGCGATGGCCTGCTCCTTTAAAATATTTAAATAAACCGCAGCAATAACTTTTGCTTTCAGGACTACAATATTGACAGGGCTATTCGAAGATAAACATCCCCAAACCATTAAGCCCTTTTCCACCGACTTAACTGTGGGTAGAGTGCACTTGTATGATGGTATTTATTCGGGTGAGCGCCAAACGTAAACCATACCGTGGGAGTACCGAAGTTTAATCATCGATTCATCAGTCCAGAGCACTTCATGCCAAAAATTTTGAGGTTTTAATAGTGTTTTTCATAAAATGTTTGTCGTTTTTTCCTACTTGTCTCATTTAGGTAGGGTACCTTTCTTGCAACGCGGCCGTGAATATTGGCTTGACGCATTCTGTTGCACAGTGTGCATTGAGGGCACCTTCTTGCCTTCTTTTATAAATTTTTAGAACTGATTTGAAGGGATCAGAATCTGAAACATACAAAATTCGTTTATCAACTTTATCCGGTATAATTTTTGGGCGCCATTGTCTCTTCTTCATGATGACTCGATATTCTTTGTTATAACCGGCAATAACTTTCCTGGCTTTTATTACATTTTTCAGAAATATAATGCTGTTTAAATGAGTTAAGCATCCACCTCCTCTACCCGGTAAAACTGGCGCATCCTAATGCTACAGTGTAATTCACCACAGCTGATGACACTACTGCACAACTCAACACATCTGTACGCCAACCCACTTAGCAAAAAGGATGGGCATCGGGAAAGCAGCCTCATTTCGTTACAAACAATTCGCTACCAACATTCGCTTGTGCACTGCGACGCGTTACCGCAACGATCCTGTGCTCATATCAACTTACGTTTTCTTTCCGTCACCGATCTCGGGCGCTGTGTTCATCTTATAAACCGAACGAAGGAATCGAGAAATCATTTCGTTACCCTCGGAACCGTTTTTTATACAATCATCTTAATTGTAACGATCACAACTTAATAAAACTAAAATAAACTTTAATCTATGTATCCGAAATAATTCGCATTTTAACTTATAAGTGGTACTCGAGTGTAAGTGCTTTATTAACTATCTAAATAGTAGTGGATGTTCCCACGAATTGGGCATCCAATTAAACAAACGCTGCTTGTGACCATTTTTATGCAAACTAATTTGTTAATTGCTTAAAATTCACCACTTTCAGAAGTTTTTTTAATTCACTTTAAAAAAATCGCCTCAATATTTCAAAAAATTAAATAAAAACAAAAACGAAAGCTTCATTTAACAATTCAATTTCCAAATTTATAAAATAAATAATTACTGCACCTTTAAGCTTTTTGTAATTTATTTTCTACGCTTTGTCACTGAGTATTTTTATAGAATGCGTTTGGAACTAAAATCATCAATCGCGGTGACAACGGTACTTTCTGAACATATACATACAAAAAAAATTATATTCGATAAAGCAAAAAAGTATAGAGCATTTAAAACAGTGTTGGTGTTTTGATAACTTACTTTTTCCAGCTACTGTATATTTCTTGTGTACATGTGTATGTCACTAAACTCGTCTTAAACGAGTGAACCGATTTTGATGAAATTTTTTGTGAGTGTTCAAGGTGATTCGAGTATGGTTTAGATTCACAATTTGGTCCTATTTGTTAGCTATACACTAACGCAAGTACGGTTTCGTCTAAGCTATTGACGGCGAGTGTATGTACATATCTACAAAGTGGGCAATAACTCAACTTACTTATTGCAAGCCACCGCTAGCCAGACGGCGCCAGCGCAAGTAAGCATTTCGGCTGTGATAGTTTTTGGTACTGTCCTTAAAAACGCTGAGTTTGCTGTAAGCGAGTTGTTGGTAGCCAAAGTGACTCAAGAGAGCAACGGTATGACGATCGCTGGTGTGAAAAAATGTTTAGCTTTATTATAGCGTAAGCCGCAATGCGAATAACTTCTGTTCTTTTAAAATACCGTGTTGTGACAAGTGTACTTTTATACTATATATATTTAAAAAATATGGGAAAGATAAGTGTTGAAATATCGGAAAGCAGAAGTTTCATTTGGTTATTGTTGCTACAATAATTAAAATAAAAAATAATAATAATTTACGCGTTTCTGGTACGAACATCTATGCATATGGTTGATGATTCTTACTAATGAAGACAACAAAATTTTACGATGCAGAAACCATTCCTTTAGTACATTGGGGATATGTATGTAAAAATCGAAAGTAAGAGATTACAATATATAAAATTTAATCAAGCAAAACTTCGTACTGAGGAGTATAATAATTTGCGTGATGCCATAATCGGTAACGTAGATGCAACAAATTACATCACTAACATCGGTACTACATACATATATCCTCCCATCATCGTACATTGGCAGTCGGCGTCATGTGCAATAACACATTACTAAAAATGTATGTTATAAAATAAAATAGTTTGAGTGTAAGTTTTTTCACCTTTAATTAAACCGACTTAAAATTTTTACTAAACACAGCTTCTGGATTTAATTTCACTCATACCGTATACATATACTCACACGCTATGGATTGGTCGAATTGTGATAAATGTACCTGTAATGATGTTATATATTATAATAATTTAATAACTTTAATAATAATTTTCATCAAAACGGTCCAGATTGTTACAGCTTATTGAAAAAATTTTGAAATTTTCGTATTAAAGACGTGTGTACAGGACAGCGTCTGTCGGGTCCGCTAGCATATACATATGTATATATATGTATCCCAGAGAATGCTGAAGTTGTTGAGGGTACACTTCTCCAGATTCCCCAATCGATAACGAATATATATTCCATTGCCCGACTTTGATGAGGTTCAAATAGCAATTACCCGCCTGAAGAACAACAACGCGGCTAGGGCATATGGATTACCGAGCGAGCTATTCAAATACGGCGGAGAAAAAACTCATAAGGTGCATTCATCGACTTCTTTGCAAGATATGTTCGGATGAAACCATACCCGACAATTCGAACCTACATGTGATCTGCCCAACCCAAAAAATGGTGACCCCACAATTTGGACGTAGTGTGTGAAACTCTGAAGTCCGTCGTCAAAAAGTGAATGGACCTTATCAAAGTAACCATAGACATGGAAAATCTACTATCGACCAATTTTTCGCCATGCACCAAATCTTGAAAAATACCTGTGAAAGGAACATCAACACACACTACCTCTTCGTCGATTTTAAAGCCGCCTTCGACAACACGAAAAGGAACTGTCTCTATACCACTACACCTGACTTTGGTATCCCCGCAAAACTAATACGGCTGTTTCGTTCGGCTGAGCAGTTCGATATCAATCGAGGTTTCACACAAGGAGACTTATTCAATATTTTGCTGAAAATAACAATACGAGCTGTATAGTTAAATATAAAAGAAGAAATCTTCTGTAAGAGTATACAACTGGTCACATACACCGTTGATATTGATATCATTGGCCTCAAGCTTTCGTATGGGTCTATATGTGAACGACAAAAAGACAAATTTTATCCTGTCGTCAAACGAACAGTCTTCGCATTCGCGATTTGGATCGCACGCCACTGTTGACAGTCATAATATTGAAGTCGTGATTAATTCGTTTAAGGAGACAATTGAAGAGTAAAGTCTTTTCTCGACGAACAAAGGTCAAACTCAACAAGTCACTCATTATACACGTCCAGGGTGTTGGAGAGGGAGGCTTTGCGGATAATGTATTCTTTGCACATTGACAATGGCGAGTACCGCAGTCGACATTTAGGCTGCGCTGGCTGGGTCATGTTGTCTGGATGGAAGAGAAAACTCAATCTTTAAAGGTTTTCGATTCAGTACCCGCCGGTGAAAGCAAAGGAAGAGGAAGACCTCGTCTTCGTGGGAGAGATGAGGTAGAGAAGGACCTGGCTGTACTAAGTATCTCGAATTGGTGCCAAATAGCGAAAAGAAGAACCTCGTAAGCAGTATCTACGCCATTAAAGCAGAAGAAGTTGCTATAGTATAAATATTCGGCTACAATCGAACTGAGCGCTCCGTTACTTGTTTTTTGTTACCTCAAGATTCTCCTTACTTTTCCTACTACATAATTGGTCAATGTTTTCCACGCCGCTGTTATCAAGCACCAAGCGTCAAACACAATTTAATGTAATGGAAATGAAGCATATCGACCATGTTTGCTTATCTGCATATTTTCTCCATTCGTGCGTCCACTTGATTATGATTTTAAAACAGACTTTACGAAAAGGGTATCCGATCCACATTCAAACTGAATACTTGGAGAAATATTTTATCTCAATAAAAAAAATTATAGAAATACACCAACCCCAAGACTTGGTACTCGATTGATGCAGTTTAACTAAATATAATTAGTTACTGCTTACTTATTTTAGTTTTCTCAAAATATAATTGACAGTTCTTCGTAACAGCAATACCGGTTAGCTTAGTTATCTCATAAACTCCACCAAACAAACTTCTTACTTTCAAACAAATGTGATATACATATACTTATACATCATTCAAATTTGATAATCTCGTAAAAAAAGGCAAAAACTTACTTTGGAGTACATGTTTCTTACTTCCATTACAAACAGCTGAGGCAGTCCTCCATTAAAACCTTCAATGCATGATATCACTAGCGACAAAACAGAGATGTTTGCCACACTGCAGTTGTGAACTTGCTCGGGACGACCTTCAAAGTTGAGAATGAAAAAAAAACTGCGTTAAAAAATATGGCTTATTAAATTTATTCATTAAGAGGGTATTCTACTCTAGAATTTTGAAAAATTCAATTTTTTTCCATACATTTTAAGTTTATACCCTTAAGAACATATCCTCCAAAGGATTTTTAAAAATTAAAATTAGTTTAAGAGCTACAGTTACTTTAGTAACGCAGTACTTAGACCGGTTCGGCCGTATCGAATTTTTTAAACGCGTTTTTCTCGAAACTACTTTTTTCCACACGGTACCGGCATTATCTCAAGATCTATTTAACCGATTTGCTTGAAATTTTGTGTGAACCTTCTTTATATAATCCTTTATCGTTCCTGCCAGCGTCGTGTTAAAATTTTTGTTTTTAATATTTTAAAAAAATTCAGGAATTTCAAAAAAAAGCGTAAAAAATGATTTTTATTTTCAGGCAGTCGCCATTTTTAAAAAAAAAAATTTTTCGTGTTCCCTAAAATAGTCCCTCCTGATTAAGAATTTCTTTTGATTTTTTTTTTTTCAGACCACCAGGAGAGTCAGCATCAATGTCACCGGGATGCGCCATTTTTTTTACACCTGTCTCTTTCCCCCTCTAATTATTCTAATTTTTAATATTTTTTTGTAAATTTTTTTTTCTGTATTCTTAAGATATCATTAAAGCCTTTTTTTACGACACTTTAAAAATTACCTGAAATTCATGCTTCTAGAGTAGAATACCCCCTTAATTACAATATAATACAAATTTCAAAACATGCGAATTTAAAGTACTAAAACATTATCAAAAAACAGTAGAGTTCAGAAATGCAAATCGGGTAATGGGCCAGTAGGACTCAGAAATAATTTATGTTATTAAAGGAAAAATAGTCGTTCCCTGAAAATTTTAAATGTACAAGAAGTGCTGTACTTTCGATTACGCGGTATGAAATAAATTATAAAACCGAATTTAAAGTTTATTCTGTACGAAATGAAAAAGGGATGTATTACAAATCATTCAATATTCTGGTTATTATTGTAATTATCATAAAAGTAAAAAAAATCCTCGAGCTAATGCCCACATTACGAACTCTGCACATGAAACAGCACCGCATAGCAACAACCGATAACACTTTCCATTGGTGAGTTATAGCGTCGCAAACATGGAGCAAAATGAAGAGAAAATACGGCAATTTTACAGTACTACTACGATAAAGGCAAAAATGCATCTCAAGCCGCCAATAAAATGTGTGCAGTTTATGGACCCGATACAGTTTCCATTTCCACCGCACAACGATGGTTTCAACGTTTTCGTTCTGGTGTAGAGGTGGTCGAAGATGTGCCACGCTCCGGGAGGCCTGTCGTCGAAAATTGCGATAAAATCGCTGAATTGGTGGAAAGAGACCGGCATAGTAGCAGCCGTAGCATCGGTCAAGAGCTGGCCATGAGTCATCAAAAAATCATTTCAATTTCAATAAAAAAAAAATTTTATAAAAATACCGCAAGACTTTTTTGACAACCCATTAAATATGCCCAAACATTAATTATGGTTAAAGGAGAAGTTACAGGGAGAGCTACACAGATCCTGATAAACAATAATACATATATATACCAAAGCATTAATCATGTTTAGAGGAAAAGTTAGAGCTGTACAGATCCTGATAAACATTAATACAAAATTAAGTTTCTGTGACATTGATGGTTCATATGCCGACCAGCAACCACTATACATATTGGAAGAGGAAATGATGCGAACCCAACAAAAAAATTTGCCACTACACGTATATTTTGACCAATTGAATCAAGCACAAAACGTTGTCCTGTTGAAACACAAACTGAATTTCTAAGGTATATAATAAACAAGTAAGGAAGGGCTAAACGAACATTTTATACTCTTGCAACTTGCACGAATTAAAGGCAGGGAAATACTGTAAGATGTAAAATCAATAACATAAAGTAAATTCAGCCGGATGTTCGAAAATCCTGATATTAGTTATAATTGGGGAAAGTAGAGTTTTAGCTCAAATTTATCTATTTTAGGCACAAAGATACTCTGTTATGAGTGAAACGCGCTCTCTTATTTTCATTGGGATAACTCAGACATTGGTCGAAATATGCGATACCAAGTCACCCTAATTTTTTTTGACATACAGACATATAGTACCATCATAAGAGAAGCATTATCTCTTAATTTCACATATATATCTCACACATTGACCGACATTTTCGATCAAAACTCAACTATAGCTACCGGGGTCTAAATATTCAGTACCTTGGGGATTGAACAGTTTTTATTGGATTTAAACAATTTTGATTCACAAAGTTGGAACACACTAAATTACATTACATTATTCGTGTAAATTTTATCCCGATATATCAATTGTTTACTGATTTATGTATAAGGAACTGAACGAATCGAGTGGAATTTAAAATTGTGCTATATGGGAAGTAGGCGTAGTTGTTGTCTGATTTAGCGAATTTTCACAACGGAATATAAGAATGTCAAAGGAATGCTAAGTACTAAATTTTGTCGACATCTGCTGGACGGATATGGGATTTCACCAAAAAGTCGTCCAATTTTCACACCGGCTCCCATTAAGCTTACTCCTACCATCTTGGTGGTAAAATGTAATGCCTCGGCGTATTTAGTTATTGATTTTTCCCGCTTTTAGTAGTTTTTAACAGTACCGTTAAATGGGGAGTGAGCGGGATTATCTTCCTTTTTCATCCATTTTCAAACTGTCAGTAGAAGTTCTTATAGCATTTGTCCTTACCTTTGTAGTTTAAGTAGTATAGAAGATATGTACATTAAACTTTTTGGAGGGTGGGGCCACATCAACTTTTTCAAACATGTTTGTCCACAGATGCCACTTTCTATATGAGCTTTATATCTTAATTTGGTGCTTAGTTATGGCACTTTATATGTTTTCGGTTAATGGTGATTTGTGGGCGTGGCAGTGGTTCTATTACGCCTATCTATAAACACGAAAGTTTGTTTATACTATGGAACCCACATACCGAGTTTCATAGAGATATCTCAATCTTTACTAAAGTTACAGCTTGCGCGGACGAACGGATGGACATTTTTACGGACAGAGAGTGCAAGAAACCGGACAACCTAAAAGATTTGCGCTCTTGTGCGCATTCAGAAATTAAAATCATGATTTTATCACTTATCAATATATTGCATGTGCGCGAGTTAAGGACGTATTCCTTATAATACATAGTAACAAACATCAAAACAGCCGTCTTTTGAAGCACCGCGATCGTATTTTTTCAGCATTTCTTTACACCAATCCTTACGAGCCTTTTTTTGAGCGATTGTCAAATTGTGCGGGATCCAGCGAGAACAAACCTTTTTTACGACCAGGTGTTCATGCAATATCGAATGTATGTTAGTGGAAGAAATGCATAGGCATGCCTCTATCTGAAGGTATGTTACATGACGGTCCTGCATTATCAGTTCACGTACGGCATCGATGTTTTCTGGCACAACGGCTGTTTTTGGACGACCTTCACGGAATTCGTCTTTGAGTGAGCGTCGGCCACGATTGAATTCGTTGTACCAGTTTTTCACAGTGCTATAGGATGGTGCTTCATAGCCATGCAAAGATTTTAGTTCATCGATGCACTCTTGTCGTGATAATCCACATCTAAAGTGGTGAAAAATGATCGCACGAAAATGTTCACGAGTTAATTCCATTTTTTGGCCGAGATGAATTTTTTAATTCCCTATAAATAAAACAATTCACGATTAAATGACAAAACGTTCTGAGTGATGTTATGCTAAAAAATGTCAAACTTTCCAATGGAAATGTCAGATTGCACTTGGCAACACTTAGTGTTGCCCTAGGCCAGAATATTTATAGCAGCCCTCTTAACATGTATCTAAACAAACTATCAGCTAGTAATAAGTAAACATACTAGTTAGTATAAATAGAGGTAAGAACCGTGTAATACGTTAGTCTTGAGAGTATAAATAAAGAGTACACATTTCGGTGCAGCTCAAAAATATATTCTTTTGACTCATTTTTACTTCGGATAAAAATTAAGTCGCGCATTGAATTGCATGTTCATACTTGACGTAGCCAGCGTAGCCGCTGTCTTTTAAATCGCTGAACTATGTCAATGTCGTCGTATATCTCATACATCGCATCGTTCCATCGAATGCGATATTCGCCGTGGCGAAGTCCAAATGTAGTAAATCTTACAACAAAAACATTTTCATTCATAAACGCAGGCGCACATTCAACAAGCGACCTCACTTCATTCATAAAAACAGACGCCGTAACATCTCCCCAAGCATGCCTTTGCCTACAAGCGTCTTTTCGGGACGATGGCAAAACCTAAAAATCATAAATTGAACAACTTTCTGATGTTCCTCTGGAAGAAAAAGTGTCAACCCTGCAAACTCGCAAAGCATAGAAAAAGTTACAAAAGTGGCAACATAGCTCTTGTCGATTTAAAATATTTTACAATTGTAAAATATTTTTCCGCGGCTCACAAAAATCTGCGTCGATTTGTATGCAAGCTCATACATAAACATTCATGGTTTGAAGGCGAAGCTGTTACAGCGGCAAAGGAAGCGGTGACAAGAGGCGTTAGTTTATTTTTTCGGCACAGTTGGGATTTTTTATCAACAACACAATGGTGTGACGCTTTGTCGTCGCGTCAGTGCTTCGACACATTGACAAAACATGAGCTTCGGCAATTGGTTGTCCAAATTTTGTTGTGTCCTCTGACGATTATGTTGTTGTCCTTTCACGGTCAATAAGAAGGTCTACTTGAATTGTTTCATTCTGTGCAAAGGGGTGTTAACTTATTTCCTAATTTTCTGTTATTTTTTACGAAAACTTTTTCGCCTACCCAAATACCCTGTATTGTCTATTCGGGTTGGATCTTTCAATGTGTGTCGTGGACTTTTGCAATTTTATTTTTGTTCTATCTATTTTGTTCATTCTATCCTATGTTCGCTGGGCGCTGCATGTATTATGTCGATGGGTGTTTGGTCGGTGACCGAATGTACAGATCGATTGTTGCTTTTAGTATCAACTCAACTGTATCCTCAAACAATTTTTTTTAGGCGAAACGCTCTGGCTATGTCTGCAAGTGTACTATGAAAGCGTTCCACCTGAGCATTTGAGCAACTGTGTAGTGGCGGTGCGTTCACAATGTCGACGTCGTACCCATTTTTCAACAGGGCCCTGATAGTTTCTGAATTAAATAAAGCTTCGTTATCGCAGTTGGGTTGGTCTGTGGAAACAAATTCAACAGCTGAATAATTGGTGGTTTTACATCCGTTATTGTGAGAGACGCCAATGGCTGTACCACGGCGAATTTTGAGAATTTGTCAATGCAAGTAAAAAAGATTTTTTTGTCAGTTGAAAAGATATCAATGTGGAGTATTTCTCCAGCGTATGATGGAATCGGTGTCTCCCAAGTATTTTTTTTTTTTTTTGGGGTGCCTATCGCACTTAGCTTTAGTGCATATCTTGCAATTTATTACTATTTCATTATCATACATATGTTGCGCATGGTCAGTTTCGTTTTTTGGAATATATCTACATAAACATAACATATCTTTCCTATGTGCTGCCTCAGGATGTCATCGATGGCTCTTTGAAAAATGCTTCCGACATTTTTCAAGCCAAAATGCAGACGGTAAAATTCATATTTCCTGCCGTTCACTGAGAATGACGTTTTCTTGCGGTCTTGTTCGGCTTGATAAATTTGGTGATAATCGGATTTGAATTCTACAGTCGCAAAAAATTTCGCCTTTCCTATGCTCGCTATTATCTTTGGGATATTTGGCATAGGGTATCGGTCGGCCATAGTTCGTTCATTTAGCTTCCTAAAGTCGATTACCAACCGTTTATTTAGGCTTCCATTGCTGTCAAGGCCTTTTTTGTCAACAACCCAGACCTGGCTGTTGTATGGGGACTTTGATGGTCTAATGATACCATCTTTGAGTAACTGTTTGATTTCGTTGTTTACAAAATCTGAAACTCCCATAGGGTAAGGGTATAGTTAGAGTATACGGGCTCGCTTTCTATAGTGAAGATGGTAGCAATAACTGAAGTATTACATGGCAAAGCCTCCTTAGAGGTCGAAAACACTTTTATTATTTTCAGTATCATGCTTTTGAATTCCTTTTTGATGGATGTGGACACTATTATGTCATCCACATCTGTGAAGTTTACAATGTCACACTAATGATACTGCAATTGCTCGGATTTGTTATTGTTACTTAAGTTCAACGCTATTTTTACTTGCGTTAACAAGTCGAATTCTATAATTGCATCAAATGAGTTAAGTGTGTCTAGCGCGAAGAATGGGGAAATTTGGCCAAAAATTTTCATAAGGCCCTTATTAGTTACTTTGCTCGAACCATGTACCGAGCTTACGGAGAAAGGGCTTTCTACAGGAATTACTTCTTGTAGCTCCTTTATGGGCTTAATGTTATTTTTTGCCGCCCCTGTGTCAAGATTTTTATATTTTTCCTTCCCAGCTGTCGCTTGATATATGGCGCCCGGGAGCGTTTTCTAAAAAATGCAATGAGTCATTGTCGCATGATTCGCTATCGATTTCGATTACAGCGGCTTTCGCGGACTTTTGATATTCTTCCGAATCTGGGGCGATCTGAACAACATTGTTCAATCGCTGCCGCCTTGGTCCTATTGCCCTATCTGACGTAGTGTGCGTTTTTTGGACCTGTTCGCCACTAGTTAGGTGCTTTGGTCTTCTTTTTTGTTCTTTCTTTTTGGCTGGTGTTACCCTGCTGCCTTTTTACAAAATGAGGGTTCCTCTCACCACCACGTTCATCTTTATAGTAGTTTCAGCCTTGTTTCGCGAGCGGTCGATTTCTATTATTTTCACGCTTCCGTTCTCTTTCTGCAACAGCTTTGGCGTATGATGCCGAAAACATACTGCGCTCTATGCTCGACTCTGGCTAGCGCTAATGCAGACGCTAAATCTTTTGGCTGTGCCGGAAAAACAATAGCCTTAAGGGATTACAAATTGTTGTCTTTGGCGCTTATATCATTAAATTGTGCCTGGAATCTTTTTTCTTGCACTTGATTAACATTCATGTCGCTTTGTGTGTGGCTATCGCTAACTTCTACGTTCACCTGATAGTTGCTTTCCCCTGTGTCCTACTCTGTTTCACCGTCTAATTCTACTTTAAAATCGAAATTTTTATACAGTCGTAAAATATTATATATACATATGTATGAACCGCTTAATTATGAAGCACATGTGTAAATATTTTATGTTATATTCTTTAGATACTTTTATTTAGAATAACTTGATATAAGCACATCATGCAGCGGTTTAGTTACAATTTTGGTACGATTTGAAAAAAAAAATTATTGAACTTACATATTACGAGACATTTTTAATATAAGAGGTAGATTCTCGTTCGTTGGGCGCCAATTATGTTGTCTCCTCTGACGATTATGTTATTATAATTTCACAGTCAATAAAAAGGCAATGTTGTAACGGCGAGGCCGGAGCGAGAAAATACTTATGCGTCAGCAGAATGTTGCAATGTAAACAAAGTGCATTGCACCATTCTTGCATTTCACAAACAAAAAGTGCAATTCGTACATGTTAACTTACATACATATTAGGGTGTCCGTTATTTACCAAATTGATTATTTTTGACGAGACGCCCCCTAAACTTTTAGGTTTCCGTCTAAAAAAAAATATCAGACCATAAAAAGTCCTTAATTTTCATAATAAACCTTGCCCCAAACACGATACATTTCCCATGGAACTTACATGGGATTTTTCCACTTTTTACGAATATTTTTTTTTTCTCTGGAACTTTCTCGTTTGTAGGAATAAAAAAGTCCCATTCTTGTACAGAATTGAATGCTCTACAAAATACGTCTAGACAATTTTTCGATATACTCACTCCTTTAAAAGTTATTCAAGGTTAAAGTTAACTTCTGTGTAATTTCTTGAATTTTCGAACTTTTACGGCAAATTGAATTTTTTTGTAAAATTCAATGTTTATTCTAAAAAATATAATTTTTTGTTGGTCATAAATCCGGTTCTACTCTAATTCTTATCTAGAACAGAGTGAAAAAAAAAATGATTTTCGAAATTTCATACAACTCGGTTAAGAGGTTACATGGCTTTACGGTTTCAAAAAATCGAATCCGTTTTATTGTCTTGTCTTATTAAGTTCTACAAGATAAGATAAAAAATAAGAAAAATTTGCAAATCAAATCAAATTTAAACCATTTGAGTACATCAGATTTCCTTTATAAAACATTCCTGAGTTACATTTGAATATTTTTTTTTGATGTGCCAAGCATCACCTGATAATTGTGCTTCTAGTTGTTTTTGTATACTGCACAATGGTCTGACCCAAACAACGGTAGAAATGCCAAAACGAAAATAAGTCACCTCATCATGGTGATGCCAGATAGGACAGCGTGTACCTGGATAATGCTGATGCCAAATTGCACAGTATAACTCATTAAATTAAATGAACTTATTATTAATCGTTAACAACATGTGATTAATTACTCTTCATGTTTCAGAGTTTTTCTGCCGTAACATCAGAGGAATTATATTTTTTAGAATAAACAATTGAATTTTACAAAAAAAATTCAATTTGCCGTAAAAGTTCGAATATTCAAGAAATTACACAGAAGTTAACTTTGGTTGAAGACAAGACAAGACAAGACAAGACAATAAAACGGATTCGATTTTTTGAAACCGTAAAGCCATGTAACCTCTTAACCGAGTTTTATGAAATTTCGAAAATCATTTTTTTTTCACTCTGTTCTAGATAAGAATTAGAGTAGAGCCGGATTTATGACCAACAAAAAATTATATTTTTTAGAATAAACATTGAATTTTACAAAAAAAATTCAATTTGCCGTAAAAGTTCGAAAATTCAAGAAATTACACAGAAGTTAACTTTAACCTTGAATAACTTTTAAAGGAGTGAGTATATCGAAAAATTGTCTAGACGTATTTTGTAGAGCATTCAATTCTGTACAAGAATGTGACTTTTTTATTCCTACAAACGAGAAAGTTCCAGAGAAAAAAAATATTCGTAAAAAGTGGAAAAATCCCATGTAAGTTCCATGGGAAATGTATCGTGTTTGGGGCAAGGTTTATTATGAAAATTAAGGACTTTTTATGGTCTGATATTTTTTTTTAGACGGAAACCTAAAAGTTTAGGGGGCGTCTCGTCAAAAATAATCAATTTGGTAAATAACGGACACCCTAATACATATGTACATATGTGGCTCGTATTTGCTTTCGTAAACATACATACAAATGTTTACAGATGTATATGAGATAGAAATTCTATTGATTCAAATGTAGATATGATAACGAAATAATGCGAATGTGTATATGTGAAAGTCATTAATACTATGTTTTGAACAAATGAAAGAAATGACCCAAGTCGTGTTTATATCAGCACATTTAAGTTCATTTGGCACACCTTCATTTTGTAATAGTCGATAGTTTCTGCCAGATAACGTGCTCGTTTCTGCTAAATATTATAGCAGCGGAAGTGGTGAAATCCTTAGTTCAAGGTTTTCCGCTCTGTTCGCCGTTCAACCGAACGTCATACAAAATTCAATTTGTACCTTCTCTATGTCTTTACATTTTGTGGCTCAGACAGATTCGCTTATAAACTAGCGTATATACATATGTATGTATATGTGGTACGTTATGTTATATATGAGCTCGTTGCTTATTTTTGCGAGCAATTGTAAAATATTTTAAGTCCACAAGAACCATGTTGTCACTTTTGTTACTTTTTTCTGTTCTTTACGGGTTTACGTGGTTGACACATTTCCCTTCCAGAAGTTGTTCAATTTATGATTTTTAACTTTTGCCATCGTCGCGAAAAGACGCTTGTAGGCAAAGGCATGCTTTTATGAATGAAGCGAGATCGCTTGTTGAATGTGCACCTGCGTTTGTGAGTGAAAATGTTTTTGTTGTAAGATTTACTACATTTGGACTTCGCCACGGCGAATATCGCATTCGATGGAACGAGATATGAGATATACGACGACATTGACATAGTTCAGCGGCTCCGCTGGCTACGTCATGTTGTCCGAATGGACGAAAACACTCCAGCTCTGAAAGTATTCGACGCAGTACCCGCCGGGGGAAGCAGAGGAAGAGGAAGACCTACACTAAGTTGGAAGGAAGAGGGAGAAACACCTGGCTTCGCTTAGAATAACTAATTGGCGCAACGTAGCGAAAAGAAGAAACGACTGGCGCGCTGTTGTTAGCTCGTCTATAATCACCTAAGCGGTGTCTACGCCAATAAATAAGAAGATTCTTTAAATACTTTCAAGAAGGCGATTTATTGTTCCGGAAGTTTGACTCCATTTACTATATTTGGGTTAAGATTATTTTTTAAAATGCTTTTTATGGCTTCTTTATTAAAATGTGTTTTTGCTATATAGTGTCTATGATAATTTGGATGTGGTACTTCATGACTTTCTAACTGTTATCCTTCAGAAATAATTATTTGTGATTTAAACACGTATATTGAAAATTATAATTAAATCAGTTCTGCCTTCATCAGCGCTATGTTGAGAATTATTATCACAAGATGATAGGACGTTAATTTCCGTCGGTAGCCGGGACAAAGCGTCGGCAACATGGTTAGTTTTACCGGGTTTATGTATTAACTTATATTTATATTTTAATTAAGTTTTGCATTGTTATTACTATTACTCAAGACGAATGTAAGAGGTGAATATTTTTATTTCCTTTGTTCCGTATAAATAAGTCCTTAGCTTATCAAGTGCCCATTTGGTAACAAGCATTTACTTTTCAGTAGTAGAATAATTCTCTTCTGTTTTGTTAAAAGATCTTGAGATATAAGTAATTGGAGATGTTGAGATATAATAATTGGTTTGTCTTTGACAATTTATCCTTGTTAAACAAGAGCTCCAATGGCTAAATTGGAAACGGTTGTTGTTAAAATGAAAGCTTTTGTGATATCTGGAATGTTAGAGTTTCTGAAGACATAAGTAATTCCTTTAAATCATTAAAAGATTTTAAACATTCGTCATTCGTAAAGACCTCTCGTTTGATTTCGTAAAGACCTCTCGTTTGATTTCGTAAAGACCTCTCGTTTGATTTGTGAGCGGTTTAGCAATTTTTGCGCAAACCATAATAAATTTCCTATAATAGGAGGCTAATCCTAGAAAGCTTTTTAGTTCTTTCCACGATCAGGCAGGATTCCTGTGTAACAACAAAACCCAAAAATTGCACATGTGTTTTGAGAAATTTTGATTTTTCATAGGTCACTTTTAATCCCGATTTGTAGGGCAATGCAAATACTTCGTCTAAATTATAAAAATGTTCTCCTTCATCCTTACCTACAATAATGATGTGGTCGATACGGACATAGAAGCTTTTACCAATTAAGGTTTTCGAAACATCATTAAGCATCCTTTGAAAAATGGATGGCGCACATTTAAGCCCAAAAGGCAGCCTGGTAAATTCATATTTACCATTAGCTGTTGAAAAAAGTGTTTTTTTTTTTATATCTTTTTCTTTCATCTTGATCTGGTGAAATCCAGATGTTAAATCAAGCGTGGTAAAGTGTTTACACTCGCCTAAACTTTCTAAAATATTATTTATATCCGGAATAGGATATGCATCTTGAATACTTACCGCATTTAGACGTTTAAAGTCTATAACTACTTCATACTTTTTTTCTTCAGATTCGCCTGCTTTTTTTAGCACTATCCACAAGGGAGAATTATAAGGGATTTTCGAAGGATCTCTTAACATTTCATCTATTGGTTTTTCCACCTCTTCTCTAAGGTTTGCCGTGCTGTGTTAGTGTGGTACTCTATGCAAGGACGGCTGGATGGGCGTTCATCATAAAATTTATTTCTCTGTATTGTTCTTCCTGAATCTGTTCGTCTTCTGATTCAATATGAAATAGTCTTTTTTGTTTTTTTTTTGTATGTTTGAAGTATTTTGGGAGCTTGCTACAGGAGTATAATTCCGCCTGTTCCGGCTTTGGTGGTGGTGACAGTAATGGAGGTTGCTTGACCTATAGGTTTCTTGAATTGTAAATTTAATTTTTGTTGGTGGACATTCAGCTTATTAGGTGATTTTGGCAATGTAGAATAATTAGTGCCTTTATAATTCATATTATTAAAAGTTTTTGGATAAATTGTATGTTTCCTGAAATTGAGATTTTGAATCTTTAAACAGAAGGCGTAAGTTTCTGGTAATGTTTGTGATTTTGGATGATTAACATTATGGAGAGTTCATCGTGTACTTCCCTGACCAAAACGTCAAGTGCCCTGTTTCTGTAGCTATCTATCAGGGCGTATATGTATATCTTCCTCTAAATGTATTTGGGACTTAATTTTATTGATAATAAGC
>NW_026089622.1:35961175-35981944 GCF_024586455.1 Bactrocera neohumeralis
AAACCATCACCTCTTGTTCTTTTACAAACATAAACAAGTAGGATTGCGTAAACCTATCATTTGCACATAAGGACATGTACAAAAAGATCCACTTATAGGTTCAAAAGATGATTTCTGACGGAAAACGTCCATGTACACCTAAAGAAGCTACACGGTTTTCACCTTCGTTTCTTATGACGCAATAGTAGAATCTGACGACTCAGATCTACCAAAAAATTTTACATCCTCGGCTTACGCCAAATATGAAAACTGCTTAGATCAGATTGAAGATACAAAAGCAATGACTTTTGACCAGTTAAAATTAATTAAAGCAATTGCACCTATCCACATTCGAGTATTCACTTCACTAGTTTGGATATTTACCTCAAGATGCCCGCATGTAACACAAAAATGTTTTATGGTGGAACATGAACAATAACCGACCTTCCGGGACATGTTCACAGTCGTTTACATAAACCATCGAAAATTATCAAATGCACACAAAGCAGGCGTAATAGTCAAATAGTTCGAATTAAATAACCACAACTTCAATTTGGCTAGGGAAGCTCTTAAATCCAGATATGAAAACGAAATAATATTGTTCGATAAGCAAATAACTATAATAATGAACTTAAATGCACTGTTTCAAACATTTGTCGGTTTAATCGACACAAAACGTTCCCACAGACGACAGCATCACCAGAAAAATCGTTATTATTGTGGAAGCAATCGCTCTCATCAAGGAAATGTCCCACCTAGCAACAAATGAAAGATTTCCTATCTACTCAGTATGAGTTCAAAGAAAGAGTAGACAAAAAAAAAACTAAGCCAGAAAGTACTCAACACGACCAAGCCAGCAGCAACAATAATTTAAATAGAATTGCCATAACCGGCATCATTCAATGTCACATATTAAAAATTTTTGTTGCTGTTCAAGTGCAAAGCAAACTAGTCGTCTTCATCGAACACCGGGGAGATTTGTTTAAACTCAGGGCTACAACTGCCAACAAAAATTAGCCAGTTTTGAAATTACGGGAATGGGCGGAAGAGTATTTCAAAAACTCAATAAAATCTGCCCCATTAAGCTAATTTCCTCCCAAGTGGGTAAGCGCATTCAAGTAGAAGGTATTGCCTTACCGCAGTTAACTAATATGCTTCCGAGCTATCATATAAATAGCAGATATTGGTTTCCCACATTAAGCTAGCAGATCTCATACCACTGAAACTATACTAGATGTATTGAGAAAATTGCAAACATACTTCTGGCACAAAATACTTTGGTTGGATCCTAAGTGGACTAGTTACGGAACTAGTTACCATCATTACAACTGAAGTTGTGGAAATCCCCAACGAATGCTTTAATTCGTAAATAAGAAAACTTTCTTTGAAAAATTTTTTCTTAAGGTAATATCTGTGTACAAAACACAAACGTAAGTACACACAGTTCCACAATCATACGAATCCTTATCACAGGTTTTAAGAGCCCTCAAAACCGCAAGGTTCTACTAAAAAAGATCATCCAGATTTAGCAAAATAAGTGCCGAAAGAAAACTTGTTGGACACAAATTTTCTTAATTTCCAAAAGGAGAGTACCACAAAAACTGGGAATTCTATATAAAGCGACACCTGACCACTTTTCACACACTACAGAGTCCATATCTTCACTATCCGCTATAAGAAATCAACAAATTCAATCTTATGTGGCAAAACTTTTCGACCCCACAGAATGGCTTTCGCCAATTAAGATACAAGCGAAAATCTTTATTCAAGAATTGATATAGACGCAACCGACTTTTATGAACGAGTGAAATCTCTTCGCTTAGAAAAATGGTCCCAGTTCACTAGTAATCTGAATTACATTCCGCAGATACAAATTCCAAGGTGGGTAAGCCCTTCCCCCGAATACAATACACGACTTCTTTGACGCCTCTGAGAAGGCATACTGTACCACTGTCTACGTGCGCACACAATACGGTACCGCGACCGCAAGCAAAAGCTAAGGTAGCTTTCTTAAAAACATTAAGTGTCCCTTGACTTGAGCTGTGTGGCACCCTATTACTCGCAAAATTAGTTTCCATGGTGCAGACCGACTAAAAGATGGAAAAATACAGATTGCATCTCTGGTCCGATTCTGAAACTGTTCTAGTCTGGTTGGAAAATTACCACCTGCATGGAAGACGTACATTTCTAATCGAACGTCACAACTTGGCTTAGTCTGTTCAGACACTTGGCTGAAAGTCCTACAGACCTAGGCTCAAGACTTTTTGGTGTAAAAGCCTACGACGGTTAACATAATGTCCCGATTCTTGGCCAAAATCACCCATGTGCAATGTAATTGCCCCAGAAAGTCAAAAGTCGACTCCTTTCACATAAAATTGGATGCTTCTGACATCCTTGAGCGATTTTAAAATAAATCTAAGAGAGTTTCTCCAGAATCTCTCCAATGCGATACATTGACGCACCCAGAACTTCAAAAGCCAAAGGTGCTTTAAACGTATCAACTCAAATGCCCTACTTCAGCCACGATATTTTATTATTAAGAGAATCAAAACCCATTGATGTGGGCAAGATCAATTATGTAGACAAGATTAATTATATTTAACAAATTAATAATGTGGTTTATTAAACAAAACTATTGATTTCAAGAATACAAAGGACACTTCTTACGCTGATCTTCTTCTTCTTCTTCTCTGTGCAGCCATATCGTTTCATTCCCACACATCGGCCATCCTGCGTGATATTCGTTTCGAATAATTAAGTAGAATCGTCGTCATCAAATGTATTTAGCCATTCTTTTAAAAATTCTGCGGTTGTTGTTGTTTCTGGACCTTCGCCGTTACCTAGTTTTTGGACATCGTAAGTGTTGTTCGGTTTAACGTTAGTCATTCGATAGGGGCTAAAAACTTTTGTTTGAGCTTTAAACCGCTACCTAATTGTGTGCGTTTTATAGCAACAGTATCATTTAGTTTGTAAATATGAGCTTTTTTACGTCGCAGATTGTATGATTCTTTGGTTTTCTTCTTGAATTTTAAGGATTTGTTTTTTCCCGTCGTTGCGCATTTTGTCTCTATTTTGGTTGAACTGTTGCATTAATTGTTCTTCGATGAGTTCTTTAATATAAATATCTTCTTAAGACCTCATTCGGGTCTCAATCATCATTTCAAGCGGTGTCATATTTATGCTTCGATGATACGTGGAATTTAGTACCTGTTGTACTCGGTCGACATAACGATACCACTTTGTTGCATCTTCGATACTTAGTTTGGATAAAACTGCAATTATTGTGCTGTTCAATCTTTCAATTTGGCCGTTGGCACGTGGTAGTCCTGTAGTTATCTTAACGTGCCTTATGTTTTCTAATCGACAGTATTCTTTAAATTCGTCGGACGTGAATGCCGAACCTCTATCAGAGATAATTTTAACTGAATTACAAAAATTGATGCTTTGGGTCATTAGCTTACTGATGACCTCTTTTGCTGATGTTGATTTGGCTCGTAGGATATAGCCAAGAAAATTTTGTAAATGCGTCGATTACTGCAAATATATACTTATAGATTTTGTTTGTAGATTCTAGCGGTCCTAAATGATCGACGTGGTACGTATGTAATGGAATATCTATTTTATGTAATGGATGTAACTCGCCCTCTTGTTTTCCTTTTTTGCGATTGGCAACGATGCATTGAACGCAATTGGAAATACACTTTTGAATTTTTTCATTCAGTTTGGAAAAATAGAATTCTCTGGATATAATATCTTTAGTTTTTGCTAAAGCGAAATGCCCTTTTTCGTGGGCTCGTCGTATAATTTCTCTTTGCATGCATTTGGGTATGACTAATAACTCGCAGTCGTTTACTAATTTATGTAAAATGTCACCCTTCATAAAGTAATCTTCATAACTTTCCTTTTCTTGCAAAATTTTTGTAATTAGTCGCAGTTCCTCATCTTGTGTTTGTGAATCTTTGATTTTTGAAGTAACGTCATCTATGGTAATTGTTAAAATCGGAAATCTACTCATCTTGAGATGCATTTTTGCCTTTACCGTAGTAGTACTGTAAAACATGCCGTATTTTCTCTTCATTTTGCTCCATGTTTGCGACGCTATAACTCACGAACGACAATCAATCAAACACGTGTTAGCGCGTGAAATGAGCTTTCCAAAAAGGTATAGCATGACCCGATGCGACGAATAAAACTAGAACTACGTGCTTTCAGCGCCAACCAGCGAAAATACCGCAAGACGTTTTTGACAACCCATTATAATACACGGGGTGCCATTGACTATCATCTGGGGTTTTTTGTAATAAAACAGCGCCGTAACCATTTATGGATGCGTCTGTGTGTACTTCCGTTTCATACGTCTGATTGTATACGTACTTAATACTGGTTTTTGACTTAAAAGGGTTTTTAATGTATTAAATGATTTAATTTGTTCATCCATTCAGCGGCTTTGCAATTAATGTAAAGTTGCGTATGAACTTTCTAAAGTACCCGGCCAGGCCATGGAAACTATCTAACTGTTTCAACGTTTTTGGTAATGGATATTTCATAACAGCTTCTATTTTCACACTTGATGGAGCGACTTGGTTATTTTCTATAACGTGGCCTAAAAATTCCACTTGTCTTTGTAAAAATTGGCATTTCTTTCTGTTAATTTGAAGCCCATAATCTTGGCACAAATTTAGAACCTTTTCGAATCGAATTAGCGCATTTTTTTCGTCAGTTGCCGGAATTATAACATCGTCGATGTAAGGGAGAGCAATCCCCTCTTTTGTAAAATCTCGAAATATAGCATTTACATATCTCTGAAAAACGCCAGGAGAGTTGCTCAATCCAAATGGAACCTTGAGAATTTGGTATTGACCGTTATGTGTTACAAATGATGTATACTTCCGGCTTGCATCAGACACGTCAACGTGGAAGAACCCGTTTGTTAGATCAATCGTGCTAAATACCTTGGAGCCTTGTAATCGATCGAGTTGGTCTTCAATTAAGGGCAGTGGGAATCTTTTCTTAATTATTACTTTGTTTATGCGTCGGTAGTCTATACACAACCTGGGTGTGCCATCGCGTTTTTTCACCAATACTACTGGACTGCAGAATTCAGACTCTGAAATTTCAACAATTTCGTCTTCAAGCCATTGTTCAACTTGCCTGTCAATTATCTGCCTTTCACTAAAAGGAAGTCTTCTAGGTGCAGAAAGAATTGGCTATCGTCTTTTAACACTATTGTCATTCTCACATTTGTTGTTTTAGTTTCATTGGGCGTATATAGTTCAATTAAATCAAAAACTTTTTGCTTTGCAGCAGCACTTGTAAGTGGGTCCACGTTTACATCTTCTTTACATTTATCAATTTTCATCAGCGCATATTCCTCAAATATGTCACACGTATTTAATTTTTGTACAAAAATACCACTTGAATTAATTCGCACTTCAGCTTGGGAGTATAATTCCTCACCTATAATAATATTAACGTCTATGCTGTTTGATGGTACAACGTGAAAATTTAAATTGAAAATGTTATTGTTTATTTCTACACTTTTTTCAAAACGTCCAATCGGTTTCACGTTGTTCTCATTTGATTTTTGTCCAAATCCCACTAAATAAAAGTTTGGTTCTATCAACTTCGGTTTCTTCAATAATTCGTACACTCCATATGTAACAACTTAAAATTTACTGCCTGTATCAAACAAAGCTAACTACTTCTCATCTGCCATTACTACTTCTTTCATCATTATATCTTTACTTGTTTTAAAAATTTGTAAATTACGTTTGTCACTTTGTATGTTTTTGTTTGAACAATTTTTTGACATATGACCAAAGTTATTACACCCAAAACATTTTACGCCTTTCTCTCTGTCTTTACAATCAATACTTTTATGGCCTTTTACACCACAATTATAACAATGAATGCCCATTTTCGCTTCAACATTATTCACTGTTTTTTTTGAATCTATCTATACTTCGTTCTTCTGAATTTATTATTTCTTTGTTAAAATCACTATTTACTTTCTTGTTCTTTTCTTTTTCTTCATGTTTTGATTTCGATCGCACCATTTCGTATATTTTCAGTTTTTGTTTAAATTCCGTCATATCATGAGCGCCGTATAAAATCCTTTTGTTTAAACTTAAATCTCTTATGCCATCACATACTGGATAAAAGCAGCATTTTCCACGTTTCCCCTTCATGCGATTTATTTCATTTAAAAAAAAATAATCTTGTACGTTTTCGTCTTTTTTTATTTTTCTTTCACTTAATTGTTTGTGTATGGTAGCACTGTTCGTTGCTGTTTGAAATTCTATCAACAATGCACATTTCAACTTTTCCAAGGAAACAATTCCGCTTTCGCTGTTCAGAAATAAGTTTACAGTACCTTTAATAGCCTTGGCTAAATGAGATAAGCCGCCCCCCACCTAATGCCACTACACCAATACAGCACACACACAGAACCCACATTCCACAGGACCCACACATCAACACCACCCACACGCGAGAGGACATCCACACACGCAAACACATATCACACTGTCAAAAGGGTCAAATTCAAAGTTTTCTTCAGTCTCGTTTTGACCTGCCATCGAAACTTAAACACCGTCGCTGTAATCCTCGCGCCTTTTCGAAAATCGAACCGAAGTTAATTGTAGCAGCCTTTTCCAAATTTGTTAAGATTTGTATAGGGATTCAAAAGAAAATCGAAATTAAATCCATATTAAATTACCCTAGTGACTTAACTTTTATTTAAAGAAGAAAAAGTAAAACAAAGTGGTAAGTGTCTTACGGGTCAAGTGAAGTGGGCACCTAAGCAAACATTGGTCCTTCGAGCCGCTAAGAAAGGCACTATTGGAAAGAAAAAAAAACAGATTCAAGCGGCAAAAATATAAAGTGAAATATTCAAATATACAAAAAATAAAAGGTGCGGTGACATATACAAATACATTTAAATATATAAAATTAAATCTAACAAAAAAGTGCGGTGACAGATACATATACATACATACCTATATACATATAAAAAAAAAACAAAAAAAATTTTTCGAAAGAAAAAAAAATGTTATAAAAAAGAAAAAGTGGTATATTCACATATACATACACATACATATAAACCAAAAATTTCAAAAACAAATATATATATATAAATGTATAATAAAATAATCGCGGTATACATATACAATAAATAAAAAGCGGTTTGAAAAACGGACACGAAGCGGTTCCGTGTTGTGGTAACAAAATCGAAAAAAAGAAAATACAATAATAACAAAAACTTAACTCTGCGTGTGCAGTTATATGAAAAAAAGCAACATATAAATACATGTACATAAAATACAGTGTTTAAAACCAAAAACCAAAAAAAAAAAAATACGGAAAATCGGGCGCGAAATATTATTTAACAAAAAAACATCCACACGGGCGCGAAGCTTAACATACATGACTAAAATATAGTCTTGGTGAAAATTAAACATTCATAAACGTGAAACAAAAAATTAAAAACACAAAAAATAATAATAATATTAAAAGTAATAAAAACCTAAAACCAACGTACGAAAGTCAACCCAACGAAGGAAAACCAACCAACAAAGGGAAATTAACAACAACGGAACAAGGAACACTATACAGGAAAGGAAACGGACAAGGAAGCAGATTGGACGCATTGGCATAAACTAAACTCACCCACATTCAAAACCGTATAAAGCCCTCAAAGTCCCTTGAAGCGGCACAAAGTGAGTGTATCAACTCCATCTATTATTTCAAATAATTTATACTTTTTTGCATATATGTATGTTGAAATTTACAGTTGATCTCTCTAAAAACTGTATACGATCCTGTAAATTTTAATAGAACGGTTGCTACCAAACTGTCCGAACTTACGGTTGATTTCCGGGAAAACGAAAACAGTTTGGTACATTACATATGTACATCCAAATATATGTATGAACGGTATATAGTAATTTTCCGGCAATACCCCTTATACTCAAAACAGTATAAGCAGGATTGCGCAAAAAGTAAGCTAGCAATTGCGAAATTTAAAAAGAGAAAAGAAAAATAACAAAACCAAACATACACATATGCCAATACTTACCACTTTCATATGAACATACCTTACATTCCGAAGCAAAGTGAGAAACAAAATTAATGCGACATACACCCACATGTATGTATAAACAGCATAACTAAAATTTTTACATATTAACCAAAAGTGCATACCTGCTCTTCACCGATTCTCTATTCCCGCGTTATCCGTACGGGAAATAATATACGCACATACATATGTATATACGGCATACAATTTGCCTATGCCGGTATATACAACGTACATAGGGTACAAAATTAAATTAAAATTTAACAAATTTTACAAAATTTGGAAAAAATAAAACGATAAATGCGAAATTTTAATTTATTAAAAATTTTAGAATTTACTAATTAAAAAAAAAAAATTACGGTCAAAATAACACAAAAAATTTCAAGAGTTGGTAGAAAGGAAAAGCAAATACATAAGTATTGCCATTTTCAAGTGTTGACACACACATACTTATATTCAAAGACAAAATCGGCACCCGTCATTGCAAAAAAAACAAAAAATTAATTTTTAGCATCTTACGTATGCAAATAAACATGCACATATTGATCAAACTTATATACAAAGGTCATCAACCTTTTTCTCCTTTTTGCATTATCGCTCGTACACGCGAATATTTGCTAACGAGTACGAAACATGGAATAAAATAAAAAACAAAAACAAGAACAAACCAGTAGCTAAATACATAAGCACCGAGAATAAGTAAAACGAAATACGCGTTCGTTATTTGATACATTACGTATACAACAAAAAAAAAACTTTTTATCTTAAAGATTTCACGCGTACTTATTATTATCAGAAGTACACTGAGAGAATTTTTTTTCTCATATTTTCAATTTTATCATATTATCTAAATGAACGGAGATTCTAAGGAATCTAAATCAATACAATATTTAAAAGTACAAAAAATGATTTCAGAAGAAAAGAGCCCATGTACACCTGCTGATGCTACACGCTCAAAGCAGGGTGCTACAAAGCAAAAAAAGCTGAAAGATATTTCATATACTAAATTTATTGCTGAGAGTGACAGTCTAATTCGATACTGCACTCGGTTTTCATCTTCACCGATTCAAGACAATTCTGAATCGGTATTAGAAATCAAAAAAGAAAATCTAAGCAATTTCTGGACACGTCTCCAAGCTGCGTATGACGCAATTGTAGAATCTGATGAATCAGATCTACCTGAAAATTTCAAATCTTCAGCATACTCCAAATATGAACACTGCTTAGACCAGTCCGAGGAAACGAGAGCTATGATCTCCAACCAATTGAGATTAATTAAAGCAATTGCACCTACTCCACAACCGAGAGTACAGCTGCCACAAATTCAAAGCCAAGAGGCGAGTTCAGGCATTCACCTTAAAGTGCCAGCATGCGATACAGAAATATTTCATGGAGGTTATGAACAATGGCCGTCCTTCCAGGACATGTTTACGGCCGTGTACATAAACCATCCTAAATTATCCCAAGCGCAAAAATTGTATCACCTCCGATACAAAACAAAAGATCAAGCAGGCGTAATAGTCAAACAGTTCGCTCTTAATGACGAAAATTTCAATTATGCTTGGGAAGCTCTAAAAGCTCGTTACGAGAACGAAAGAATATTAGTCGACAAACAAGTCACAATATTAATGAATTTACCAAAAATTCAAAAAGAAACAAGTGAAGAATTTATAAAACTTCAATCCACTGTTTCAAATTGCTTGTCGGTTCTAGCGACACAGAATATTCCCACAGACAATTGGGACCCCATTCTGGTAAATATATGCACATCCGCATTACCAGAAAAATCGTTACTTTTGTGGGAGCAATCGCTTTCATCACGAAGAAAGTGCCCAACGTGGCAACAAATGAACGATTTCTTAACTACCCAATACGAAATTGCAGAAAGGGTAGATAAAAAAATGGTCAGAACTAAAAACGTTCAACATGACCTAAATCGAAGCTTCAGTAGGCCCCAAGCGAGTAACAACAACAACTTAAATCGTAGTTTTTTCAAAACACAAGCGTTCACATCCGAACAAAATAAACATACGTCATGCGAACTGTGGAAAGGAGGGCACAGGCTGAAATCTTGCGAGAAATTTAAAAAACTAAACATTAACGAAAGAAACAATTTCGTAAGAACAAAAAAACTGTGTACCAATTGTTTGTCTCATGCGCATGCGCTCAAAGATTGCGAAAGCAAATTTAATTGCGTTTATTGCCATAAACGACATAACTCAATGCTTCAAATTACAAATTTTTCCAGCTTCGCTCAAAATAACGCTAATATTAAAAGAGCTGCGGGATTTGTTGCAACAGCAAATCCCGACTTACAAAATTCAGAAAATTGCCAAGAAGCACCATGCTGCTCAAAGGCTTTAAAAACTCAGACGCTACACAGCGAAAACCAAAGCAGTGTATTATTACCCACATCAGTGGTCTCCATCGAGCACCGAGGAGAACTGTTTAAACTTAGGGCCTTAATAGATCAAGGATATCAACGATCTGTTATAGCCTCAAGGGCACAAAGTAGGCTACAACTGCCAGCAAAACTAGCTTATTTTGAAATTACGGGAATGGGCGGAAGAGTAGTACAAAACTCAAACAAAATCTGTCCCATTACCCTTATTTCCCCCCAAGCGGATAAGCGCATTCAAGCAGAAGCTATTGTCTTACCGCAACTAACAAACATGCTTCCAAGCTATCATATAAATAGCAAACATTAGCAAAAGGTTTCACACCTTAAGTTAACAGACCCCAACTGCAACACTCCCGCTCAAATAGATATTCTATTAGGCAGCGATCTCATACCACAAATTATTCTCGAAGGTATTGAGAAAATTACAAAAACACTTCTGGCGCAAAATACCATTTTCGGATGGGTCCTAAGCGGACTAGTTGCGGAACCAGTCACAACAACGACAACTCAAGTTGAGGAAATCTCAAACGAGTACCTCAATACTCGACTGAAGAAATTTTGGGAGTTAGAAGAACTTCCCCCCATATCAATCACAACCCCAGAAGATCGATATTGTGAGGATTTTTACAAATCCACAACTACTCGATTATATAATGGTACGTCGTACGACTACCACTAAAGCCAGAATTTCCCCACACACTCGCCTTAGGTCATTCTCGTACCTCTGCTATCCAACAGTTATTAAGTATGGAAAAAACTCTACTTAAAAAAGGCGAGCTAAAACCAGAATACGATAGGGTTTTAGAAGAATACCTCCATTTAGACCACATGGAGGAAGTCAGCCCTGGCGAAAAAATTATAAAAAGTAAATACAGTTCTTTTTACCTGCCACATCATGCAGTAATCAAGCCAGACAAAAAAACCACAAAGCTAAGAGTTGTCTTTAATGCATCAAAATCCTCAAGCTCGGGGAATTCTCTAAATGACATTTTATTTACGGGACCCACGCTTCAGCCAGATTTAATGCTCCTCATACTAAATTGGCGTATATACAAATACGTTTTCAGTGGGGATGTTGAGAAAATGTATCGACAAATAGTCGTACATAAAGATGATCAAGATTTTCAGCGAATTATTTTCCGAAAATCTCCCAATAGTCCACTACGCGACTTTAAATTAAAAACAGTTACCTTTGGCGTAAACTGTGCCCCATACCTCGCCATTCGTACACTCCACGAACTGGCAGAAGACACAAAGTAAGAATTTCCTCTGGCAACACAAGTGTTGAAAACACAAACGTATGTAGATGACATTCTGTCTGGAAGCCACAATCTTCCACAGGCATACGAGTCACTAGCACAAGTGACACAAGCGCTCAATACAGCAGGGTTTCCGTTGAAAAAGATAACGGCGAATAACCCTAATATTTTAAAAGACATACCTAAAGAAAATCTATTAGACACTAATTTCCTTAAATTCGAAAAGGAAAGCACAACGAAAAATTTGGGGATACAATGGAATGCGATACCTGACCAGTTTTCATACACTAATGGGTCAATATCCGCACTATCAGCTATTACAAAGAGGCAAATTTTATCCTCGGTGGCAAAACTTTTCGACCCCGCAGGATGACTTTCGCCAATAATAATACAAGCAAAAATTCTAATACAAGAATTGTGGCTAGACGGAACTGACTGGGATGAACAAGTGAAATCACTTCGTTTAGAAAAGTGGTCCCAGTTCGCGGGTAATCTGAATGATATCTCACAGATCCAAATCCCACGATGGATAAATTATGCCCAAGAGCATAAAGTCGAACTACATGGCTTCTGTGATGCCTCTTAAAAGGCATATTGTGCCACCATCTATGTGCGCACACAATCTGACACAGCGACCTCCAGTCACCTACTGGTAGCCAAAGCAAAGGTGGCTCCGCTAAAAACAATAAGTCTGCCACGACTGGAACTATGTGGTGCGCTACTACTAGCCAAACTCGTATCCATGGTGCAAACGCATCTAAATATGACCAAATACAAATTGTATCTCTGGTCTGATTCTGAAATTGTATTAGCCTGGTTAGAAAAACCTCCACATGCATGGAAGACGTATATTTCACATCGAACGTCTCAAATCCTTGACCTAGTGGGATCAGCCACTTGGCGACACGTGGCCAGTGCTGACAATCCTGCTGACCTAGGTACAAGGGGGTGCAAGCCTCTGCACCTTGCAACCACCACTCTTTGGTGGAATGGTCCTCGATGGTTAATAGAATCTCCCGATTCTTGGCCACGATCGCCCATACGCAATATAATTGCCCCCGAAAGTCGAAAAATCGACTCCTTTCACACGACATTGGATGATACTGACATCCTTGAGCGATTTTGATCATACCCTCGAGCCCTCAGGGTAATCGCTTACGTGCTCAACTTCATAGAGCGACTCAAACTTAGAATTAAGGGAATACGCACAGTATACCCCCAAGGCGATACATTGACGCACCTAGACCTAGAAAAGGCAAAGGTCGCTCTTATCACTTATACTCAGTCGCGCCACTTCAGCTGCGAGATTTTAATACTAAGAGAATCGAAGCCGATTAACAAAAAGAGCTCACTCTTAGTACTAAATCCATTTCTGGATACGAAAGGTCTCCTTCGTGCTAATGGTCGGCTTGCTAACTCAAGCCTGACATTTAACGAACGCCATCCTCTAATAATACCAGAGAAGTCTCGACTTGCAACATTGCTACTCAAGTATGTACACACACTAATGTTGCACACGGAACATCGCCTAATGCAATATATAATCCGCCAAGAGTTCTATATTCCACGGCTTAAGCCTCAAATAAAAAAGTGCATTTTCATGTGCAAGATCTGCACTATGCATAAACAGAAGATGAGGACGCAGATTATGGCCGCACTTCCACCGGAACGCTGCAACTTCGCTCTGCCTTTCACTATCACAGGTGTTGATTTTGCTGGGCCTTTTCAGATAAAGGCGTCCATGCTAAGGTCTCCTACCCTAATGAAAGGCTACGTGGTTGTCTTTGTCTGTTTTACGACAAAAGCAGTGCACCTCGAGCTATGTACTAATCTGACAAAAGAGGCTTTTCTCGCGGCATTTGCTCGCTTCGTCGGACGACGCGGTTTTCCGTCCAAACTTATGAGCGACAATGGAAAACCTTTATCGGAGCTCAAAGAGCCACAGAAAAACAGTTTATGGACTTTATTAAACAAGTCTCCCCTGAGATTGTACAAAAGTACGCCCCCCAAGGCATTAATTGGCAATTCATCCCCCCAAGAGCTCCTCATATGGGTGGTTTATGGGGATCAGCTGTAAAAAGCTTCAAATCCCACTTAGAAAAGGTAGCTGGAAACTACAAATTTAATTACGAAGAATTTACAACTCTATTAATTCGCATTTAGGCCGTTCTCAATTCACGGCCACTAACAACACTCTCGCAAGATCCCTCTGATCTCACAGCCCTAACACCAGGGCACTTTCTAAAAGGAGCACCCATTCTGGCCACACCTGAGCCAGGCGTGGAGTCGCTATCCTTTTTAAATCGATGGGAAATAATTAAAATTCTCCATCATAATTTCAGTCGCAGATGGAAAGAAGACTATTTAACCGTCCGGTCCATGACCGGGTACCTGGGTATCCATTTCAATTTACATGTCAATTTTTCTTAACTCCTCCTCAAAAAAATTTTATGGCCGCCTGGATCCCCAAAATTAAAGTTATTTGACACCCATTTTTCATCAAATTTTTTTAGAATCAATTATTTAATAAAAGTTATTAGCTATCAAACTTGATACCCCCTCTGTTCAATAACCAGGTACCCGGGTACCCGCTGAGAAAAAAAAATAGTTAGTAAGAACAAAATAACTCCGTTTTTATTTATTTTAGTAATATTATTTTCTATTTTTTACTATTTGTTTATTTATATTGCTGTATTTATTATGATACAGTGCTATATAAGAATTAAAGTGTATTAAATTATTCTGTACATCCTTCACATGTCGTGGTTGTAATACAGTGTTTATCACAAATATTTTTCTCACATACTGAACATATTATTCTAGTTTTGCGACGTTTTTTGAATTCAATGTGAAGACATTCATAGCATACACCAGTAATCTTTTTCCTTCCAGTTGAATCGCGCTGCTTCTGAGGTCTCAATGATACAGATGATGTTGGCTGTACATTTGGATTGACAGCTCGACCAAGAAGAGATTCAATCGCCACTTTCGTTGAGAAATGCCTCATAATTTGTGCATTATTCGCACGATTTTCAACAAATGGAGTACACAGCTCTCTGCCCAATTGCCGATAAAATAAGCGTCGTTCATACGATTTTTTAACAAGCATTTTATTATTCTCATAATACAGAATATATGCTGCAAGGCAGGCAATATTGAGAATATTGTAAAAAAATGCTAGAGGCCATCGTTGAGTTGACCTTTTTGTAGTATATCTACCAAGCATTTTATCCATCGTGTCTACTCCAGCTTTGGACCAGTTATAAAACTCGATGATTTCGGTTTTTTTCTGTGCACTATCACTAATTTTTGCTTCATGATGCATTGATGATAGCATAATTACTACCTTGTTTTTTTTTTGGCACATAACTACATAGAGTTTCTTTTTCATGAAAGCCAAACACAGTGGATAATTTTTCTCGAGTTTTTGAAACAGCCATTGCTGGTGGAATGTGTGCTTTATTTTTCTTCAGAGTACCAACAATCGTCAAGTTCCAAGATAATGAAAATTTTGCTAGTGGCAGAGTTGTGAAGAAATTATCCATTGTAATGTTTCTACCGGATTCTTTATATGGTGCCACCAAGTCTTTAACAACTCTTTCACCAACATTTTTCTCACGCCCATCTTTCGATTTCCCAGTGTAAAGCTGTCCAGTAAGTGGATACGAATTTTCCGCATCACATATCCACCATATTTTAATTCCATATTTAGCTGGCTTTGATGGAATATATTGAGTGAATCTAGTTCGACCTCGGTATGGATAAAGTTGCTCGTCGATTGTTTGGTATTCTGTTGGTTTATAATGTTTTGCTAAATTACTATTTAACATTGTCCAAATGTTTCGTATTGGAGTAGCTTTATCACTTTCTAAGCGCTGAGCTCTAGTATTGGTATCGTCAAATCGAATAAAACGAATAATATTCCAGAAGCGATTGATACTCATTGCATAATGGATATGAATACAGCTGCATTGTCAGTATTTGAATTATTTGCGCCAGAAGATATCAAAATAGCCAAAAATGCATAAAATTCCTGCAGCTCGAGATTTTTCCACTCCAATTGTTTTTTTTCTGGATTTTTTCATTATATGCTATATAAATACGTTGAGATTGCCTTTTTATTAGTATGGTGTATAATGATAATATTTATTTTGTATATTTTTTTCATTTATCTCTGTATACTACTTCTACGCTGTTCACTACGCTTGTAGAATTCCAACTGAACACGTTTTTTTCTTTTCAACCGAAATGGACAGGGGAGGGGGACGGCTTAGGTACCTAAACATCATTTGACCTTGCCACTCCGCTTTCGTTATTTCTACGAGAACTATAGACTATGTCCCCATATATGTTATTTCCTATGTCATGTAGCCAACTTACACAGAAAAAAACATTTTTATTCAGTATACTAATGACTTCTACATCTGATCCACCTGGGTACCGGGTACCCGGTCATTGAACGAAAGGTGAAACTTTGGTCATTGACCGGACGGTTAAAGGACCTCCACAAGAGGTGTCGATGGAAAACATCAGAAAATGCGCCAAAGCTTGGAGATTGTGTACTTATTAACGACGATTGTCTCCCACCTACCGAGTGGCGACTTGGCCGTATAGAAAAGCTCGATTATGGCTCAGACGGCCACATCCGGGTCGTTGATCTCCGTACTCAAAACGGAATACTCACCAGACCGCTGGTTAAATTATGCTTTCTACCAACCGCGGATAATAACGAAAATCCGATACTAAATAATCCGAACATAATGCCGAAACACAAATAGAAATAAAATCAATCAATCAATGAAAACAAATCATTAAAATCGCAACTCGCAACAAACCGTTGACAATAACAATAAAAATTACAAAAAAAAAATGGTCGTTCAATACGACGACCCAGTCATGCCACACAACGTGGCACAATCGCATATTCCATTTATATACTACCATGTATATTCAAATATAATTTTTTACAGAGATCAAGATGGACGTGGACATGCCTACTATCCCGACACCAACTGTTCGGTCGGGCCTACTCCTCTGCCCCGCCCAACCAATGCTACGGTATCGACTGCCGCTTCCGGTAGTGGCTCTCGAGCAGCCCCATCAACGCCATCCGCTGAAGTCGAGCCGCGTCGCATTCGATGCTCTGTGTCGCCGGAAACATCGACTCCAACACTGTGGGCTCTTTAAGGAGCTAACACCAACCCAACGACAGCGTGTGGCCCAGGCACATGAGCACTGCCTCAACTGCCTGTCGCACACGCATGGGACGCAGGAGTGTGTCTCAGCCGATTTATGCCACACGTGTGGCAGACCACATCACACGCTGCTGCACTGAACCCCACGACGCGATGCAGGTTGGCCAGCTGCCCCAAGCACGGGTAGACCAACGCGAGGAGACCAAACGGTACGACGCCGAGCTACTGCAGCCCGGCCTGCGCCCCATCAGTGGCGTTCGCACCACGTTGCACCAACCAGGCGTCGTCCAAAAGCACCACAGCATCGCCCCGCTACTGGACTCAACAACGTAGTGGCAACACTCCAGCAATTGCAGAGATTGCTAGGCTGAATATCGGGGGCCGGGATGGCTAAAATGGCTAAGATGGTAGCCCGTGAGGAGGGAAATGGAGTGGTTGTGTTAAAGTGGAAGGACACCAGAGATGTTAGAATTCTTTCGACAAAACACCCCCCTGTAATGGTAGCCACATCGAGCCATCCAAATGTAGACAGTAATGAACCATCCACCAGTACCAACAACCCACCATCCACCAGGAAGCGAAGACAACGAGCTATTGAAAAATCTCTTGCTGTTATTGATTACAATAAAGCCAAATTAGGTGTTGATATATCCGATCAAATGACCTCCTACGCCGCCACTCTGAAAAGAGGTGTTAAGTGATACCGCAAAGTGGCTTTTGAACCGTTACTTGGAATGTTTGTCGTAAATGCCTTTATAATATATAAAAAGGATACAAACAAACAAATTTCAATAACCCAGTTTCGGCAGGAGATTTCAAATGCTTTGTTGGATTTCATGTCTCCAGAACCCATAACAAAAGGAAAACATTTTCTAGAAAACAGAGAGGACGATAACGGAAAAACAATAAGGCGTGCTTGCGTATTATGTTATGCCATGTCAAAAAAATCTACTAATAGGGTAACAGCCAGAAAGAGCTTAAAAAGGACCAACACTTACTGCCCAATATGTCCCAATAAACCACAACTATGTGTAGAATGTTTTCCTAAATATTCCCACCAGAAGAATTAATTTTAATAAATTTATATTTTAGTTGCATTATTTTTGCACTGATCTCCATTAACAAATTGAATTTTTAAGTTTAAGTCATTGTTTTTCTACTGATCTCCAAATTGAATTTCTAATTTTAAGTTTATTGTAATCTTAATTTGAATTTACATACATATATATTTTTATATATTTTTTTTGCTCAAAAATGAATTGATTTTTAAAAGAATGAATAAAAAGACAAATTTAAATTCTCAATTTTTTTATTACCCAAAAAAAACCATTAAAAATACACAGCGGCCATGGGAAATACACCAAAATGTTCACCGCAGGCCAGAGAATCCAAATTCCATGTAAAATTCCATATTAAAATGTACGAAAATGTGCGACGTGGCCTTAGGGTAACATTTAAGTGTCGCATGAAAACGTGCGACGTGGCAGCCAACGTGTTAAGTTGTTCTTGAGTTATAGCGTCGCAAAACATGGGGCAAAATAAAGAGAAAATACGGCATATTTTACAGTACTACTACCCGGAATTCAAAATCTCTCGTCAATCTGAACATATAATAGGTTGTCAAAAAGTCTTGCGGTATTTTCGCTAGTTGGCGCTGAAAGCGCGTAGTTCTAGTTTTTGGAAAGCTCATTTCACGCGCGAAGACGTGTTTGATTGATTGTCGTTTCTTTTAAGTCGTTCGTGAGTTATAGTGTCGCAAACATGAAGCAAAATAAAGAGAAAATACTTCATATTTTACAGTATTACTACGATAAAGGCAAAAATGCATCTCAAGCCACCAATAAAATTTATGCAGTTTATAGACCCGTTACAGTTTCCATTTCCACCGCACAACGATGGTTGCAACGTTTTCGTTCTGGTGTAGAGGTGGTCGAAGATGCGCCACGCTCCGGAAGGCCTGTCGTCGAAAATTGCGATAAAATCGCTGAATTGGTCGAAAGAGACCGGCATAGTAGCAGCCGTAGCATCGGTCAAGAGCTGGGCATGAGTCATCAAAAATTCCTTTCAATTTCAGTAAAAAAAATGTGCGTGGAGTCCCTACGCGCGGAAGAAGTTATACTTCTTAGTGATATTCAGAAATGCATATCATTTTGTATGAAAGAAAACTAGAACATTTAAATTCATTATGCACATTTTATAAAGCAAAGTCTAAATGAAGGAATTTTGACTCGGAAAGTAGTTCTGTCTCTTCGTTCCGGAAGGGAATATGCAGCGTAACCATCTCTCCTTTGTACTCTTCGAATTGGGTTGCCATATATTATTTGTAATAATTATTGGCGTTGCATCTGTATTGTGCACAAAACTGGGCCAAAGTAAAATGAATTTTCTTTTTATTTTTCCTTGCAGTTTTTCAATAAATTTAAATAAGTTTCTTAATAAATTTAAACAAGTTTTTTAATAAATTTAAATAAATTTAAGTAAATTTACATGTATTTTCATTTATATTTAATTATCAATAAATTTTTTTTAAAATTATTTGCCCTAGTTGTCCATTTTATTTTCTCATGCATTTCAGTCGATTTTTGTATAGAAATTTGACCGGCGTAGAAGCAAAATGCGAAACAATCATACATATATTATGTCGTTTGCACATTTGTCTGTATGTTTGCGAAAGCAAATGTTCTACAAAAGCATATTTCCATATTTAAACGAAATTTCTTTAACCATCGTATATTTCTTACATGCATAACCAAACCATACTTAAGACAACGCCACAAAAGTGTCAATGGTGGTGTTGGTGGTAAGCACATGAAAAGTCACAATGTGAACGCAGGTTCGAATCTCGACGGACTTAGTCTATAATTTTTGCATTTTAACATCGTATACTATACTAATAAATATTTTTCTTACTAATAGAAATTAAATTTATCACAGCAATATACCTAATATACATATAGTGACATATTCACTCTCACATCCATCTACTAATATCCAATTACTGCAGCATCAGTATTTTGGTGACACATTCATTCTCACACCCATCCATTAAAGTCAAGTAAACAAATAACAAGAGCTGCGCATCATTTTTGCTGTGCAGAGAATTTAATGTAAACAAATGACCGATATTCAGTGGCGATCGCGCCTTAAGCGTCTTCGCTTATACAAACCAAATAATCTATAAGCTCTCATCCAATGAATCAAGCGACCAACTGCACACTCATTTTAATGTAAACAATAGCCAATAGCCAAAACCAAGATTTTCATTCTCTTTGTAAATTAGTCTTAAGCTGAAATCCAATTGACACACACGAAGCCTTTCTTTCGTCGCGTACAATTTTAATAAATAATAAATAATAAAACATTTTAAACATTTGTATTTAATTTATTAAAAAAAAACGGATCTTAGCGTTGTCCTTAGTCTTTCGACGGGACATTTATTTGACTCAAATTATTTCAGTATATACATAATATTGCTGTGATAAATTTAATTTCTATTAGTAAGGTAAATATTTATTAGTATAGTATACGATGTTAAAAGGCATACATCTTCTATCCTATCTTGTTTATCTGCACATGCTCATATGAATGTATGTATACGCATGCGCGCGTTCAGAAATTCAAAGAATTCGCAGAAATGAAACAGAAACGAAAGAAATAAAGTCACACAAAATTGTTGAGAATTCGCAAAATGAAAGACAAACGAAAGAAAATAATGCGCAAGCATACAAAAGCGTACTGTACTTATTGACTGCATTATTTTTGTGTAAAACCTTGGTATTTATTCATTAAAATCACCACTCAGAAGTCGTTTTATCCGTTGTGAGCGAATGATTTTCCTGAAGAAACATCATTTCTAAT
>NW_026089622.1:35982044-36021227 GCF_024586455.1 Bactrocera neohumeralis
TAACCTGAATCGGGATGGTATACTAAAGTTTCCCACATTTTGCATAAAAATTTCACTTTTAACAAAATATTAAAATTTCATTGAAGTGAAAGGAATTAGTATGGCCATAACGAACTTGTGTACATAAAATGGACAACTGCGTTGTTTTTGTGCACATGCCGGCCATTGTGTTGTTGGTTCTCAAAGTGTGCATGTAGTAAGATGCAGAACGACGTTTCTAGTTCACTGTCGTGCTGCTGCAGTCTGTCGTGCTCTATGTGTTCGACACTTAAAACAATATTCCACATTTACAAATGTAAAGAAAGATATCGATATTTTTTTCACATCATTATTAATCTTTACTAAACATAAAAAAGACATGTCTGACCGTTTAACTCAATTGCAAGACACAGTTAATCAAGTAATATTGGTAATCTATTGTATTAAAATTATTTATAAAGTTCTGTTGCTTTTCAGCAAGCTGAGCATTTTTGCAACGCGATTGGCATAATTCAGCAGACATCGTATCCAAGCAAGTTTTAAATTTTGATCGGATGGGCTCTCAAACTCCCATAAGAACCAACACTCAAGAAGATTATGCTCAGCTTTTTGCTCAGCTGATTTCACGTTATTGCAAAGACATAGATACACTAATTGAGTCATTACCGAATGAAGATAGTTCAACGGAGCTTCAACATCAAAGCCTTCGTAGACTAGAAATTGAAAATCAAGAATCTGCCAAAAGGCTTGACGACATTGTTCAAAGTGGTGAAATTTTACTAGAAAAAATACAAATAGCGCTTGAAGACATTGCCCAGGCTCAGTTAGAAATGCACGTATCGTCCATCAATCGCTTTAATTTGTTCTAATATATGAAATATTGAAATTTAGTTCTTAATATACATATCGTCACCTAAAATGCAAAATAAAGTAACAACATTTTCGGAAATTTGGTAAATTTAAAATAGCATCCCCGATTTCGGGGTTAAAATGAGTATGAAAGGATACAGGAGGTCGTCCAGTAGTTGCCGCTAACTAATCGTTTTTGAGATATTTGCATTTAAAGTTCATTTAAAACTCGCGTTTCTCCGATTTATAAAGAATTTTGCTCTTATATTTTTAACATTTATATCCACTAACACCACTAATTCGTTTCTAACCACTTATTTAATATTAAATAGAGCACAATTCCGATTTCTTTGGCGCCGCGATTTGAAGGTACCGTTGGAAAGAGAAGGGCCTCCTGATTAAAAAATATATATTAGTTTACGAGATATTCGACCTAAAAGTTCAAAAATTCCCAAAATTCGAATATTTCAACAAGCTATTTTACCACATTAAACACACTACTCACATTTTTCATTTCAAATTAAATAATTTAAACTATAAACTTTTAAATAAATCCACATTTTACACTTTTAACAGTCTTTACCGAAGAAATCTTTGTTATAATAATATCTATCTATCTATGTATCTATGTATATAAATAAAAATGAATTGTTGTTCGTTAGTCTGATTAAAACTCGAGAACGGCTGGGGCGATTGAGCTGATTTTGGTTTTAAAATGTTTGTCGTAGTCCAGGGTAGGTCTTAACGGTGTGCAAATAAGGAAAAATTGCGAGTGAGATATTGTAAGACGACAATTCCATTTTCCCATATAAAAGTTGACTCTAATATATAAAAATAAGCCGGGTTTGCCTTCCTGACGCTATAACTACAGAACGCATGAACCGATTTCCACGGTTTTGCATTCGTTAGAAAAGACTCGGGGCTCCGTGAGGTTTATAGCAAAGAAAATTCAATAAAAATTCCAACAGAAAAGCGGGAAAATAGAAAAACAAAAAAAAAATGTGTTGGTAAGCGCATAACTCAACAACGCCTGGAGCAATTCGGCCAATTCTTTTTTTCTAAATGTTCGCGGAAGTTCAAGGATGGTATTTACGGCAAGAAACTTTCGCATAATTGCCAGAAAACCCCTAAAAATAGCCCTTTTTCCCATACAAACGAATGAATGTTTGTTTGTTAGTAACGCTTAGAGAACGGCTACACCAATCTTGATGAAATTTGCAGAGGTTGTTCGCTGTGGAACGGGGAAGGTTTGGAAATAAAAATACCTTATGGTTTTCATGAGGAAACGTCTGAAAATTGGATAATTCCAAAAAGTAACATTTATCCATACAAATTTTGTTTTCAATTTTTGTCTATTTTGTTTTTCAATACTTTGATTTGTCAAATATTTGAATCATTCAATTTCGGTCGCATGCTTTTTTATTCCGGCTATTCAAAAGAAAAATTATTGAAAATTATTCAGTGAAAACTTTATGTTTCACATAAAGTGAACAATTACAGATTGAAATTTCTTATGAAGCCACGAAGAGGTCGCGCTAATATCGGTCGGCGTTCTTTTTGCCATTAACGTATGGCAGCCCAAGACACAAGAACGACTTCTCCCAGGATGCGATGACATACATGTATAATTATGGAACGCGGTCAATCAGCAAGCGATCGTCACGATGTCACAGCACGACTTTTCAAACAACAGCAGCGATGTTTGATGGACTTTATCTTGAAGCAACATATGGTACATACATATATATGGTGCTGTTAGATGCTGGATGTATTCTGTTGAGTAACAAAAACAAAGTTAGACGGACGCACACATTCTTCTTTGGATGGTGGATGGTGGTTACACCAGATCAAACTGATGAACTCATTTCTGCGGAAATTCCTGATGCAGAGAAAGATACAGTATTATACCAAGTGGTGAAAACTAATATGGTTCATGGACTTTGCGGACACCACAATCCCACTTCGAGTATACAACAGATAAACAATCACAATATATGCACAAAACGCTATCCAAGTGCTTTTCTTTCGGAAACTCAAACTACAAATGATTGATATCCACTGTATAGGCGTCGCTCACCAGACGACAATGGCAGAACATTCAGCATTCAATTTAGAAGAATGAATATTGAAGTTGACAACACATGGATCGTATCATATTCGCCATTATAGTATAATTCACAGCAAGGCCAACCAGTAGATTGACATCCAGGTGTGTTCTCAACTAATGCATTAGGACGAATTTACACAATCCACCCGAAAAACGACGATTGTTTCTACCTTCGGTTGCTATTGATTAATGTACGCGGTTCAACTTTATTTGAGTCATTGGGTACTGTGAATGGTACGGTGTGTGCAAATTTTGGAGAAGTAAGGCAGAAATTACAATTGCTGGAACATGTTAATCACTGGAATGAAAATGAAGCTCGCACACTTTTCGCTATAAACATTTCGACAAATCAGCCTTCAAATCCGCGTCAATTATGGGATACGAACAAAAAAGACATTGCCGAAGACATTTTACATCGTCTTCGCTAAAAATTGGAAGTGGGTCAATTCCGGTGGTTCGATATCAATTCCATCTGTCGTTTATCAATTCACAAAAGATGAACTCATCACGAATGTTCGGAAATTGGCCAAATTATTGTAACTACGATGCCTTAAGTGCACGCGCAATGTTAGCTGCCATAATACCGATGTTGTTGACTTAAACTGGAAGATTCAAAGTCAAATTTCAGGAGACTTGCGCTCATGCAAATCGATCGATCGTTTTGACAATGAAGACGACGCCGTGAATTATCCAGTGGAATTTCTAAATTCTTTGGAGAGGCTTGGTATCCCACCGCATCATTAGCGTCTCAAAGTTGGATCTGTCGTTATTATGTTCCGCAATCTGCGCTATCCAATACAAGGGGGAGAATGCTTGATTCTACGAATTCCTTTGAGTTCTAACGATTTGCCATTTCAGTTCAAACGTATTCCGTTTTGAGTTAAAATTGCATTCGATATGACAATCAACAGGACACAAGGATAGTCGCATAGTGTGTGGCATAAATTTGGAAATAAAACCATCTTTTCTGTACATCGGAACAAAAACCAAAAAATGTTGTCAAAACACATAATTTCACGCAGGACAACGGCTGCGGGGTCAAAGAGCTCTTCAACGAAACGGATAATTTGCGGACAAGTATAACTTTTCGATTCAGTATTTACTTTGGATTCACTTTCATTTACTTAGAGAAGCTCAACTAAATAATACTTAATTTTTGTAATCGAAATGAATTCATTGCTGTTGTGAAATAAAATATAATTTTTCCTTTTCAAATATAAAACAAAAAAAAAATATTCTTATATTTTAATCACCTAACGAAATGTTACATAAAACGAAGCAATTTGGTGGCGAAACGGAGATCGCCGGGTTTTCTAGTTATATAATAATATTTTTGGCGGAGGGGTAAAAAAACCGAATTTCCGTATAAATGAGGTATGTGCGAATAGGGGAGCTTCTCCACAGAAGATATATCCAAAAATAATATAAAAATAACTTTTATTTTTTAAAATAATCACGATTAAAAGTTAAAAAATTTGCACTAATAACACATGGTATTTCTCTATGTTTCACCAAATTTTTTCACGTTTTTCACTCAGTATATTTAAATATACACTCTAAACATTCACATTTCACTTTTATTTTGGTATATTTTACCTAAATTTATTAATTTAAAAATCACTTAGCACACTCATCGTTGAAAAGGTTAGATTGTTCACAATTATGAGGAAAACAAGCCTTGCCACATCTTAAACAGCAAATATGTAGGATTTTTAACAATTTTTCTTTGTTTGCTTTTTCGCGTGATTCTTTTTTCTATATTAACTATAAAAAAAATTCTGTCTTCATATGTATATGTGCAATATGTGATTTATGTGACTGAAGTACTTTCGCGTTCGGCTGCGCTTTAAAAAAATAACCCTGGTCGAGCGAATATCCGGGGTGACTGAAGTACTTTCGCGTAGTACTCCTTTCTGCGTTAAAATAAAAAAAATATATTGAGTTTCGTTAGAATAGAATAGAATTTAATTGAGGTATGCACTGCGACCTTGGGTCTATTGTGCCCTCTCCTAACTCACCGGAACTCATCAAGCCCCAGCAAATCTTGCTGGGAGCAAGAGAGCTGATGTGATCTCTATCCGGAAATATGGTTCCAAGGGCCTTAAACCTTCGTCTGCAGACTGCGATGCAGTCGATTAGTAGGTGCTCCGGGGTTGCAGGTTCCCTGTCGCAGAACCGGCAGTTAGCGCAAGGGGCAAGTCCTAGGTTGAATAGGTGCCTTTTCAACTTGGGAGGTTGATTATCGACCTAAACCTATTAAGGTTGTACCCCCCTATTAGCAACTTGGCATGCCGCATGCCATGCGCCCGTTGCCAATGACCTTCTCTGCCCACTCTCTCTTCCTTACGGAGCAGCTCCTTTATAGTGTGGGGGCCCACCCCAGTGAACGGTTCGTGCCCTACCATATTTGTGGAAGCTGCGGAGCGGGCGAGCTCGTCAGCCAGTTCATTGCCGGCTATGCCTCTATGACCCCGGTACCCAAATTAGGTGTACTTGGTTCAATTCAGATAGGCTGTTTAGCCGTTCTTTGCACTCCTGTACTAGCAGCGATTTGATCTCGTAAGAGGAGATCGCTTTTAGTGCCACTTGGCTATCGCTGAATATGGTTATTCGCTCATTTCGATAGCCGCGATGGAGGTTTATCTCTATACACTGACTTATGGCCAAGACTTCGGCCTGGAAGATACTGGGGAATCTGCCCCTCGGTATGGAAGACCTTCAGCGCCGCCGTTAGGCAGGTTCGCATAGCGCCCGTGATGCAGACGCATGCTAGCCGCTGAAGCTTCGATAGTTCCATCACCACCGAGGCCCGTGCCGCCACAGAGGCCCAGGACACCGCTCCATATGTGACTATCGGTCGCACAATCATGGTGTACAACCACCTGACAATCCTTGGCTTGCAACCCCATGATTTTCCTGCCAGCCGATTGCACACCATTAGTGCCTTTGTCGCCTTGACCATGCTGCTTCCACCGCAAAGTGGAATCCAGCGTGAGACCAAGATATTTTACCTTGCTGGTCATCTCGATCTCTTTACCCCCAAGAGTGAGGTTCCTAAGCCCGGGTAGGGATCTTCGCCTCGTGAACGGGACGATGGTGGTCTTCGAGGGGTTGATACTCAGTTCAACTCCCTGCACCACTCCTTTGCCAGATTTAGACCTCGTTGCACTAGGTCACAGAGAGTGTCCTCGAACTTGCCTCTCGCTATAATCACTATATCGTCCGCATATCCTTGGCAGCGGACACCGTTGTCGGTTGGAAGTGCTAACAAGTCGTCCACAACAAGGCTCCATAGCAGGGGCGATAGTACACCACCCTGCGGACAGCCTCTTGTTGTGCCGAGACGAATCTTAGTGCCCCCTGCTGTGGTTTCAGCAACCCTGGTGCGCAGTACCGCCTCTATCCATCTGCGCACCGGTGCTGCCACTTTCCTACCCTCCAGTGCCATGGCTACACTTCAATGAGATGTGTTGTGTTGTCAAAAGCTCCCTCGATATCCGAAAAGGCGCATAGCATAACTTCCCCTTTCTCCAGTGAACTCTCTATCTCGGAGGTCAACTGTGTCTGTAAGCATGCTGAGCCGCATGCAGGGGTGCAGTATTCAGCTCCTTCGACCTTAAATGATGATCTAGTATCTTCTCCATAGTTTTCAGTAGGAAGGAGGTTAAGCTAATTGGCCTAAAAGATTTAGCCAAAGAGTAGTCCTTCCTACCTACTTTCGGTATGAAGATTACCTCAGCTGTCCTCCATGATTCAGGAATGTAGGCCAAGGCTAGGCTCTCCCTCAGCAGCCTAATCAGGTGTGGGATCAGGATCTGCTCACCCTGTTGTAGAAGCGCTGGGAAGATGCCGTCCACTCCCGGAGACTTGAACTTTTCGAACGAGGCCATTGCCCACCTGATAGAATCCGCAGTTAACAATTATTTAGCAATAGTCCAATCAGTGAGGGATGGCCTGTGTTCAGTTATGGGCAGACCCCGGTAAACCGGAATAGTCTCCGGAAAGTGAGCACGCAAGAGCTCTGTAGCTCTGTCCTCCGCGCTGGTCGTGAATGTCCCGTCATTCCTTTTGATGGCTAGCACTGTGTCCGTCTTCCCTTTAGCCAAAGCTTTGTGCAGCTTGGCAGCTTCTGGTGTGGAGGAGACGTTTTCACAGAATCTCCTAAAGCTAGCCTGTTTAGCAGATCTCTTTATTGTACAGTGTCAGATTGCTCCTATACTCTTCCCAGACCCCTGTACGTTTAGCCTTATTAAATAGGCTGCGTACCTTCTTCCTTAGGTTTGCGAGTTTCCTTGTCAACCAGGAGCAATTGCGCTTGTCTGTGGGTACTCCTAAGGGGCAGCTGTCATTGTACGCGTTAATGATGGACCCGTTAAGCACGGTCAATCTGCTCTCCATTCCCGGGCCCGTGGCGCTGCTGTCAGTCTGCCCCACCCTCTTCAATCCCTCATTGACCGTGCTTCGAGGGTGCGTCTAGGAGGGAATAGCTTGACCCCTGCCCGCAGCGCAAACCTTACAATTCTATGGTCTGACAGGGAGGGCTCCGTTGAGACTCTCCACTGCGAGACCAGTCCGGTTGCAGGTTCATTACTGAGGGTGATGTCCAACACTTCCCTCCTGCTTATAGTTATGAATGTGGGTTCACACCCTACATTCTCTATCGCTAAATTATTGCCTACTACATATTCTAATAGGGACTCACCTCTCACGTTGCAGTCGCTGCTGCCCCATTCCGTATGGTGAGCGTTCGCATCGCAACCGATGATAAGGGGGAGCTTGTGCAGTCTGCAGTGCTCTACCAGCCTTTCCACCGCTTCCGGGGGTGCCGTTGCTGTCTCTCCCGGAAAGTATGCTGAGGCCAGGACGAAGTCTTTGCCCTCGGTATCCCTAGCCTGCACCGCCACCAAATCCTGCGTCAGAAACTCTGAAATGCAGAAGAAATCAATATTGCTTCTGACAACTATACACGTCCTAGGCCTCTCGCTAGAGAGGTGCCAGATTACCTTATTTACCTCCGTCTTGAGGCCCTGTACCTCTCCTCTATAGACCCAAGGCTCTTGGATCAGCAGTGTGCCCAGTTTCTCCGCAGTGAACCTGCTTGATATGACAGCTGAGGCTGCCGCCGCGTGATGCAGGTTCACTTGGGCAATTTCCATGTTGTCGGCCATCATAGAATGGGCTCGAGGAAAGAGAGATCCTCTACCCCGTCGTCAACCGCACTGCTGTCCATTGGGCCTCCTTGTCCGTCTAGGAGCGCCTGCGTTGAAGGTAGCTCCGTGTTCCGGCCATCTTCGGGGACGTCAGTCAGCCCTGCGGGAGCAAGACCGGACAGGCAGTGCCAGCAACGACAACTCGTCCACCTCCATCCTCGTTTCCTCCGGGGCGGACTCCGGCACTGTCTGGTTATCGACGCCCTTGTCCTGTGGAGTCGCAGGCGTTTTGGCTTCCTTGCTCCCGGTGTCAGCAGGCTTGTAGGGCCGCATGAGGACCGTGCTGTACCTGTAGGCGGAAGCTCGCGGCCCGGACATACTTATACGACTCGTCGATTATGTAGAGGTGTAACCTCCATCCTTCTGTGTCACCTAGCTTCTCTTTTTTGCTGCCGGCAACACACCAGGACGAGATACTGAGTCCCCGGTTCTGGTTCCTCACCAGGCTCAAGGCGCACTCGTAGGTCCTGTCCCCGCTCCGAGGGATGAACATTGTCGTGTTGTGCATGATTGGCACATCCTCCACCCTCTTCGCGCAGAGGACAGGGCCCGTCCAGTTTCCCAGCTTTGGAGCGTGCTCCCTCAGCCAGTTGGCGGACGATTCGTCCAGGCAGTCTACCTGCATCATACCTCCCCTGAAGTCGATGCCCAGGAAGGACGCCGTGTAATCCTCTCCTTTGGACACCTCGTCCATCAGGATGTCCTGAAGCACGGTGAGCTCATCCGGTTTCAGCGACTCCGCCGGGTATTTGAAATGCAGAACAGCCATGCAGATGCCTCTGACAGCATCCGCATATCCGCGCCGCCCCTCCTCCACCCGGTGAGGAGCCGGTCCAGATGGTTGGCCCCCGGCTGCCTTTGTTTCTGGGCCTCGCACCCTTTTGATTTGGCCGCTCTTCCTTTTCTCGGCTTGGGCGTACGTGCCCGCGGGCAGTGCCCTGCTGTCGCCCCGCCTTACGGTCAGAGTTGTGCTGACCGGGCCACGGTTGCTGTTACCGCTGCCTTGCGCGCGAGCTGGCACGTTTTTGTCGTTCCCCTTTTGCCGGAAATGCGTTGCTTCCTTGGCTCTTGCTCCTGGCTAGAGCCTTCGCTGCCTCCGGGGTTTTCCCATCACGGAGGTGCCGTAGGTACCACTTCATGGTGGAACCACTCATCCCTTTCCTGTGAGGATCATCGCACCCGCCGGGTTGGCCAGCTTCTGGCAGGGGGCGTTGCCCACCTCTTCTCCTCCTTCTCCTTCTTGCGCTGTCAGGCTCTGCCTGATGCGACTCGCTCGAGACCGACTCACTGCACCTACCGGCGAGGGTCTTGGCGACGTTCGTTGCTGCTATTGCGGCACCAGGCGTTACCACCAGGTGAGCTCCGCTGCAAGAGGGCACGTCGTCATCATCCTCCCTAGCGTGCTCGTCAAACAGCGAACGCTCCTCTGGCGTAAGAGCGTCGAGGAAGCTAAACTTTCGCCTAGCCCCTCGACCCCCCTTACCTTCCGCTGCCCCGATCTCCTCCTTTTCCACTACCGTTGTCCTTTGTCGTTGCCCTTGTCCGTCATCGAATCCAGTTTTTGGGTTTGTTTTTTTTTTTGTTGTTCTTGTCCATCTTGTTCTTGCGACCCTTGGCTCAACAGGGTGAGTTGTCGGGTCTATGTTCTGTCTGGGGAACCGCCACGCCAGAGCCCTTGGCGGTAAGGCCGCCGTTACTTCCCAATTCGGCCCGGTGTTGGGAAGGCTCCATTAGAATACAGCCACATTAACCTCTTGACTGCAAAGTTCCAATGGGCACGGGAGTCGCATAACACCCTAGATTAGGAGGTGGTAGCTCTTGGTTAGCGCACGCATGCGGCATCCGACATCCCGCGTGGTCCGTGCTTACCAGCACCAACCACACAGGATTGGGGGGCACCGAGTATGCCATGCGCCTAAGCCCCTGCACAGCGACGAGGTGCCTACCATTCGCAGAGGATGGACTTCCTCTTTCCAACGGTACCTTCAAATCGCGGCGCCAAAGAAATCGAAATTGTGCCAAAAATAATATAAAAATAACTTTTATTTTTTAAAATATTTACGATTAAAAGTTCAAAAATTTGCACTAATAACACATTGTATTTCTCTATGTTTCACTAAATTTTTTCACGTTTTTCACTCTGTATATTTAAATATACACTCTAAAGATTGAAATAAGTTCACATTTCACTTCTATTTTGGTATATTTTGCCTAAATTTATTAATTTAAAAATCACTTAGCACACTCATCGTTGAAAATGTTAGATTGTTTACAATTATGAGGAAAACAAGCCTTGCCACATCTTAAACAGCAAATATGTAGGATTTTTAACAATTTTTCTTTGTTTGCTTTTTCGCGTGATTCTTTTTTCTATATTAACTATAAAAAAATTCTTTCTACATATGTATATGTGTAATAAGTGATTTATGTGACTGAAGTACTTTCGCGTAGTATATTATTTTTGGATATTTCTTCTCTGGAGAAGCTCCCCTATTCGCACATACCCCATTTATACGGAAATTCGGTTTTTTTACCCTTCCGCCAAAGTAATCGGAATCGTGCCTTAAATAGTGCAAAAATAACTTTTATTTAATATTTAGTTCTTGTTCATTTTTTGTTCAATAACAAAAGGGTTGCATTCTTACGTACATATTTTACAAAAGAACCGAAAGAAAACATAATACTTTAATGACAGGAAATAAATAACAAAAAAATAAAACTAGTCGGAGCAACACATTGGCGTGCTCAGTTCATTCGCGTTGAACTCCTTTCTGCGTTGACGGCCTTCGTCCGCGTTTGAAAAAAATAACCCTTGTCGGACGAACACCTGGGTATCTTCAGTTCTTTCCCGTTGAACTTCTTTTTGCGTTCGCGTCCTTTGGCCGCACTTTAAAAGAATAACACTGGCCGATCCAACACCGGGATTTATCAAGATAATGAAAATTCTAAAAGATGTTACATTACTCATCACACGATATTGAGTTTTCTATTGACGGCATAATATTCCTTATTTAATTATTTTATATTTTTTGCTTGCTTGCAATCATTTTCTTATTGTATTAATAAATGGATTTCAACGAAAGGTAAATATGGAATTTAAGTTATTTTTGCACTAATTAATATAAAATAAATGATCAAAAACGAATTAGTGAAGTGTTAGTGGATATAAAAGTTAAAATTATTAGTGTAAAATGCTTTGTAAATAGGAGAAACACGCATTTTTAATAGTTGAATGTTTGAACTTTAAGTGCAAATATAACGACCCAAAATATACATCTTATCTTGTACGTGAAAGGTTGTTATGGAATTGAAAATAGCTCCATATGCTCCATTATTTTAATCTTTTTAAAGTATATTAGAACAACTGACTTTTGACCTTTCAATACCCAATAAAACGATTTAAGCTTGTTAGCTCTCAATCATTAAATGTTTTTAATCATTTTCTATTGAAAATAATACTATGATGCTTCAAATTACAAAACGTTTCATCAAATACCTTTAAATTTCACAAATTTATTTAATTTTCATTGTTTTACATCTTTTTATAAGTGGTCTTGACATATTTTACATATTCTTTTTGGTAAGATTTCAATCTGGCCATCGCTCATTTCCAATTGCTAAACGTCAAAACCTCCTGAACTCGATCAACTGTCAAAGTTCAGGAGGTTTTGACGTATAGCAATTGTTCTCTCATTTGCTGTAGCTACACGCATAATTGTACCAAAATTTAAATCAGATAACCTACTTCTTATTTTATGTTTGTTTAATTTCATTTTTGAAAAAAATTGTTCACAAATGTAAGTATGTGCTTCGAAACATAGATATAATTTTCGAAGCAAAAAGTTTCAAACCAGGTTATTTCTTTAAGCTTCTTTATAAAAAATAATTGCAATAATAACTTCAGGTTATGAACCACTGTTTCTTCAAACGCATATACACAAATGAATCTTATGAGAGCGCAATGTAAATAATTACCCAACAACGCTTCTACCGCCCGCTTACAGTAGAATTTCCAACGACTTCGGGTTTTCCTCATAGAAACGACTCAGCTGATTGCTCTCTCACAACGCAGGGTTGCCAGGCTCGATATACTGTAGTAATTATAAAAATTGTCTTCAATATATTTGAAATTTTCTTAAACTAACTGAAAATCAGAATCGAATGCTATTATTTATAAATATATAAACTAGTTTTACTAGTTTGATTTCAGTTTTGATATTTTATATTACGAAAAATTATAATTGAAAAGTTAGATGTGTGCAAAACTACATATGCGTATTGAGTAATGGCAACATTGTTCGCATGAAAACGAGAACAAAACGCTTGACGCTCGTAGCGGAGGGAGAAGCGAAATACGATGTTTCTGCCATTAGCGTTTGTATTCTATTTATGTGCTTAGCCACTCTCAATCAATAATGCCATACCGCGCAAATATATTTTTATTTGATGATTTCTTATATTTTTGAAAATATGTGTTCCCTTTCTATAGCGCGTATTATTATTTTAATATATTTCCAGGCAACATAGATTTTTAAAATTTAACAGAACAATTATAGAAAAAAACATCAATTCTTTGAATATTTTGTTAAAACAACCAAACTGAAAATATCACAAATACTCGTATTAATATATATTTATATAAACATTTACATTAAATGGAACTGCAATATGTTTAAACAAAATATATATTATGTTCACAAGTATCTTTTTTTTATACTTATATGCAGATATATAAAACTGTTTTGCATATGTACGTATAAAAGCCCACAACTTGAGAAAAGTTTTCCCAATTGTAGCTAAAATTAATTTTTACAACTGGCATCACCACTATTACTGTTCTATCGCATGTACAGTGGTGTGGACAAAATAGGAACAACCATAAGGTGTTGTGAAGTTTTTAAATGTGCTGTTTTCTTATTATATAAAATTGTTTTTAGATCAGTGGCGCTCAACGCAATAAAAATCCAAACACGCGTGTTTGACTGATAATTCTGGTTCTGCGAAAAATATCACACGCACACGAAAGCGGCTGAACACGTACGCTTGGTACGTACGAAAATCTATAGCAATGTTTGTGCAGCGCAAACGTAAAATGTAGTAGTATTGAGGCGTGCGCACCACTGTTTTAGATACAAGTATAACTCATATAATTTTTCCTACCAGTGATTAGAATTTCCCACCATGCAAAAGTAAATAAAAACAAATATTAATGCGAAACTCTAAAACCTGCAAATTATGTTTATCTCGTTTTGTTCACACAACTGTACAATTCTGATATGAAGTAAACTGCTCTTTAACTTGTGTACAATGTCAGTCAGAGATAAGGAGATGTTTAACTCCTCTCTCACTGGAAGTGAGAGAGCAATTGCTAAACGTCAAAACCTACTGAACTTTGACAGCTAATCGAGTTCAGTAGGTTTTGACGTTTAGCAATTGGAAAAGAGGGACGACCAGATTAAAATCCCGCCAAATTATTATTCGAATGGAGACATTTTTCATTTTTTTGTCTCCATTTGTAACGGCCATTATTTCGAAGAATACCGAATGCGAAACAGCACGCAGATTGAAAGATGTGAGTATATTTTAATTTTTATTAAATAAATTTGCATTTATTTAATCCTTTTTTATTTTATTTTACAGACAAAATGCCGAAAACAACCAGCAGTTGGAAGAAATGTGTTGCAATGCGAGGGAGGCAGAATATTTAGCTTTTCAAACAGTGGAACGGATCTCTAACGGTGAGTAAAAAACGTTAAATAGTGTAAAAAGAGTTTGCAACTTAGTGAAAAATTTCGATGAAATAAGTGTTTCGATTGTGCAATTAAAATATTAATTTTGGATAATGAAGTTGAAATTCCGGGTATTTTTAAGAGTGATGTGCTGAACATGTAGATCGCGACAGACTGCAAGCGACATCTGTCAAATATTAATATACACAGTTATGTAGTCGTGCAGCTGCCTCAATAACTGTGTTCTAAGGGGGTATTTTTTTGCATTTTTATTTTTTTATTTTATATTAATGTACAATATCTTAAGATTATTCTGTGGAAATTTGAGAGCAATTAAAGCAAAATTGACGGAGATATACACTTATAAGTCTCCGCCCTTCGATTTGATTGGGAGCGGCTATGAAACTTTAAAAGTGGTTTTCTCACACTTCACTTTTTCGAAGCCGGTGAACTCAGTAGCTCGAAATCTACTTAACCAATCCTTTTGAAATTTTGCACAGTCTTTCTTTACATAAATTGTGACGTAACGCTGTCCAGTTTTTTTTTAATTTTAACTTATTTTTAAACAACAAATTTTCTGATTTTTTTGGTGAAAATCAGTATTTTGAGTTCCGAGTGTTGCCAAAAATTTAAAAATCATTAAAAAAAGACTCGACAGCGTTACCAGAGGAAACTTATCAACTAATCAAATTAATTTGGTTTTTTAATTTCAAATGATCCAGTCATGAGTTATGCGGTTCACCGCGAATCAATTTTTTTTTGGAAGGTCTGCGAAGATTCTCTGTCACCGGCTCATTTTTGAATATTTTTCTATGCAACTTTCACAGAATATTCTTTAAATATCATATAATTATGCTATAATTATACAAATAAATAAATATTGATTGTATCTTTAAAAAAAATTATTGAAAATATGCTTTTTTTCGCTCGAATTAACCTTACTACCCCCTTAAGAACGTGTGTATTTTAATATTTGACAAATGTCACTTGCAGTCTGTCGCGCTCTACGTATTCAGAGCGTTACTATTTATTGCCATTTCCGTTATTTAATTAAATAAATTATTTTAAAGTAACGATTTATCATTGTATATTTATGATTTATAAAAAAATCGTACTTTTAAATATTCATTAAATATGCACTTTTTGCACTATTATTATTATATCGGGTGATTTTTTAAGAGCTTGATAACTTTTTTTTAAAAAAAAACGCATAAAATTTGCAAAATCTCATCGGTTCTTTATTTGAAACGTTAGATTGGTTCATGACATTTACTTTTTGAAGATAATTTCATTTAAATGTTGACTCATGTGGTTTCAACAAGATGGCGCTACATGCCACACAGCTCGCGATTCTATGGCCATTTTGAGGGAAAACTTCGGAGAACAATTCATCTCAAGAAATGGACCCGTAAGTTGGCCACCAAGATCATGCGATTTAACGCCTGACTATTTTTTGTGGGGCTATCTAAAGTCTACAGAAATAAGCCAGCAACTATTCCAGCTTTGGAAGACAACATTTCCGAAGAAATTCGGGCTATTCCGGCCGAAATGCTCGAAAAAGTTGCCCAAAATTGGACTTTCCGAATGGACCACCTAAGACGCAGCCGCGGTCAACATTTAAATGAAATTATCTTCAAAAAGTAAATGTCATGAACCAATCTAACGTTTCAAATAAAGAACCGATGAGATTTTGCAAATTTTATGCGTTTTTTTTTAAAAAAGTTATCAAGCTCTTAAAAATCACCCGATACATATTTTATGATTATATATAATATTTCGTATTTTGTTTTGTTTCTTTTAATAGGCGAAAATGTTGGCTCAAACGTTTAGGTGTTTTTGAAGATCTAAATGAAAAAACACCTAAACACATTTTTGCGTGTGAGCGGCATTTTTCTAATGAAATGCGTAACGCAAAAAAATTGCGTCCGAGAGCCGTTCCGGATATCAATTTAATTATTGAGCCAATATTTAACGCCCCAAATTCTTTTTTTGAAAAAACTATTGAAATGGACGGATCTGCCTCAATGCAAACGGTGCATCGAAGCAGCTGCTTCTGCTTTTAGAAAGGGAAGACCGCGATAATATTTTAGAGCCTCTGCCACTTCTTGAGGAAGAACTACTAAATAGTAGTGAAAAAGCCGCGCAAACAGGTAGGGGTCTGACAGCAGGAACAGGTAGAAAAAAAAATTGAGGGAAGAGAATAGGATTTTAAAAATAAAATTAGAAGAAAAAGAACAGGAGAACAGGAGTTTAAAAGCTCGGTGGGTCCAAATGGCAACTGAATTAGAAAGATGTATGGAAATGGTAAGAAATAGTTCATTTAGGAAAAGTCAGATCCTCTTGAGATATGTAGTTTGCAGCAAAGTTCCTCCTCAGTTAGGCGCTTGTATTAGGAGTAGTTTTTTAAATAGTAATCGCCAAAGTCAAGGTCGGCGATGTGATAGTTTTCTTAAAACTTTAGCTTTGGGTGTATTTTTTTTTGTCGCCAATCGCTTACCGTGACCTAAAGCACCAACTTAGTTTTCCCTCGGAAATTACGTTACATAAGTTTGTCGCAGATTGGCCTCGTTTCCCAGGTTGCACCCAAAGCAGCATAAAGTCTTTACAAATTAAGAGTAAGGGATTTTCTTTCGAACAAAAGTTCATATCAGTTTCTTGTGATGAAATGTCACTGAAATGTCATTTGCAGTATGATAGGAAATTTGATAGGGTGATAGGTGTTGAAGATTATGGCGATGTAAATCGCACATCTAGAATAGCCACTGCAATGACCATAATGGTGCAAGGTATAGGTGGGGAACCTTGGTCCCACCCGTTAGCTTATTTTTTTGTTAGAGGCTCATGTAAAGGGGATGTCCTCAAGAAATATATTCTTGAAACCATTACCCAATTTCAAAATATAGGGCTAGTTCCTTGCCATTTTGTTTGTGACCAGGGTACCAATTTTCAAAATTTAGCTAATTTGTTATGTGTTTCAATGTCACGGCCTTTTTTCAACGTTAATGGTAAGGAAATATGTTTTTTTTTACGATAGCCCCCATTTATTAAAATGTAGTCGAAACTGTTTACAAAATATGAAAAATAAAGTTGATTTTAAAAATAGTCGCGTATTTTGTTCAGATATAGTCCATTTTTATAAACAGGACTCTAAGTCGAGTTATCGGTGTGCGCATAAATTAACCAATGCTTATATTTACCCCAATACCTTTCTAAAAATGAAAGTTAAATTCGCGTCTCAAGTGTTAAGTAATACGGTCGCTTCAGGTATGCTTTCTCTTTACAGCTCGGGAGCCTTAAGCTCAAATAGTAAGAGCTTTATTAATACCGCGGATTTCGTTTCTTTTTTCAATAAATTATTCGATATCTTTAATTGTAGTTTCACTGAGGCCATTGTACCCACTAAAAAAGTATTTATAAGCTCCCCAGAGCAAAACCAGTTCTTAGATGAGGCAGAAAAAATTTTAAAAACAACATAACACATAATTTAAATTTTGTCAAGGGGTGGTTAATTAATATTATTAATAGTTTAAGACGATTGTGGCGATTGCTGTGACACTCAGGATTTCCTTACCTAAAGACAAGACGACTATGTCAGGACAGCTTAGAGCATTTTTTTGGTCAGATTAGAAGTAGGGGAGGTACTAGAGTTACACCTTTCATGTTCTCTAGTTTATTTAGGAAGTCGTGGGGTTTACGTTACGTTATTATCGTAACAAAAGGTAACTGTGAGCTGCCTTTAGAACCCGGAGCCACAGTTATTTCAGAACATAGCCATAATGTTCTTCTTAATGTGTGCAATGATTCCGTTTTAAGTGACCTTTCTTGGCAGGATTTCGAGGGTTTACCACGGCCTAGATAGTAGTTTAGAAATTAACTTTTTAAAAGAAAATGCTTTTAATTATTTTTGCGGCTACCTTTATTTGAAAATTTTTAAAATGCACACATGCCTTCTGCCATTACCATATTTAGGAGATGAAATTCCTTCAGATGAATTCATCTTGATACACCAAAACCAGATCGATAAATGCAACTTAGTGAATCCGCCCGAAGAACTTGTTGCATTTATTAATAATTTAGAAATAAAATTTGTTGAGGAATTTGACAGAAATTGTCATAAAATAGGTGTAGGAGAAATTCTTTTTACTAAATTAAAAGATAGTTGGCTCTTCTTGTGTTGTGAAGACTGTGACCCAAAGGTAGTTATTGCTCTATTTATTAGAATTAGAATTTATTTTGTGACAAAAGTTTTAAATAAAGATTTATCTCTACCCAATTTTAAGTGGTTGTAATGAGCTAAATATTTAATACTAAAATAAGATTTTTTAAGCAGATTCGCATTAAGAGGCTCTAAGGTTTGAACGATAAAGATTGAAAAGTTTTTAGCTACAAATTAGAATTTGGGGAATAAATATTGGCATTTGTACATACCTTTATTTTTATAGTTTTAAGTATTATATTTTATTAATATTCTGTAATATGGAGTGATATTGTTTTTGTTAATTTTTTTATACAATATGAATTGTTATCGTTTTGTTTTTTCATGTTTGTTTTTTTATGTAAAAAAACATGGGGAACCGGGCACCCAAAAATAACTTCGGTAACGCGCCCTTTTGCATACCTAATAGGTGATGTGGAAAATGCGAATTAGGTGTTTTATTTGAAATGCCCAAAAAATAGCTTTTTTCCTGATCTGTCTACAATGAAAAATGTCATAAAAAACGCTAATTTTAACGTGCTCTCACACTGGAATTAGTTTAACATCCCTTTATCCCTGATACAAACGCTAATGGCAGAAACATCGTATTTCGCTTCTCCCTCCGCTACGAGCGTCAAGCGTTTTGTTCTCGTTTTCATGCGAACAATGTTGCCATTACTCAATACGCATATGTAGTTTTGCACACATCTAACTTTTCAATTATAATTTTTCGTAATATCGGGTGATTTTTTAAGAGCTTGATAACTTTTTTAAAAAAAAAAACGCATAAAGTTTGCAAAATCTCATCGGTTCTTTATTTGAAACGTTAGATTGGTTCATGACATTTACTTTTTGAAGATAATTTCATTTAAATGTTGACCGCGGCTGCGTCTTAGGTGGTCCATTCGGAAAGTCCAATTTTGGGCAACTTTTTCGAGCATTTCGGCCGGAATAGCCCGATTTTCTTCGGAAATGTTGTCTTCCAAAGCTGGAATAGTTGCTGGCTTATTTCTGTAGACTTTAGACTTGACGTAGCCCCACAAAAAATAGTCTAAAGGCGTTAAATCGCATGATCTTGGTGGCCAACTTACGGGTCCATTTCTTGAGATGAATTGTTCTCCGAAGTTTTCCCTCAAAATGGCCATAGAATCGCGAGCTGTGTGGCATGTAGCGCCATCTTGTTGAAACCACATGTCAACCAAGTTCAGTTCTTCCATTTTTGGCAACAAAAAGTTTGTTAGCATCGAACGATAGCGATCGCCATTCACCGTAACGTTGCGTCCAACAGCATCTTTGAAAAAATACGGTCCAATGATTCCACCAGCGTACAAACCACACCAAACAGTGCATTTTTCGGGATGCATGGGCAGTTCTTGAACGGCTTCTGGTTGCTCTTCACCCCAAATGCGGCAATTTTGCTTATTTACGTAGCCATTCAACCAGAAATGAGCCTCATCGCTGAACAAAATTTGTCGATAAAAAAGCGGATTTTCTGCCAACTTTTCTAGGGCCCATTCACTGAAAATTCGACGTTGTGGCAGATCGTTCGGCTTCAGTTCTTGCACGAGCTGTATTTTATACGGTTTTACACCAAGATCTTTGCGTAAAATCTTCCATGTGGTCGAATAACACAAACCCAATTGCTGCGAACGGCGACGAATCGACATTTCACGGTCTTCAGCCACACTCTCAGAAACAGACGCAATATTCTCTTCTGTACGCACTGTACGCATTCGTGTGGTTGGTTTAATGTCCAATAAAGTAAACTGAGTGCGAAACTTGGTCACAATCGCATTAATTGTTTGCTCACTTGGTCGATTATGTAGACCATAAATCGGACGTAAAGCGCGAAACACATTTCGAACCGAACACTGATTTTGGTAATAAAATTCAATGATTTGCAAGCGTTGCTCGTTAGTAAGTCTATTCATGATGAAATGTCAAAGCATACTGAGCATCTTTCTCTTTGACACCATGTCTGAAATCCCACGTGATCTGTCAAATACTAATGCATGAAAATCCTAACCTCAAAAAAATCACCCGATATAAAATATCAAAACTGAAATCAAACTAGTAAAACTAGTTTATATATTTATAAATAATAGCATTCGATTCTGATTTTGAGTTAGTTTAAGAAAATTTCAAATATATTGAAGACAATTTTTATAATTACTACAGTATATCCAGCCTGGCAACCCTGCGTTGTGAGCGAGCAATCAGCTGAGTCGTTTCTATGGGGAAAACCCGAAGTCGTTGGAAATTCTACTGTAAGCGGGCGGTAGAAGCGTTGTTGGGTAATTATTTACATTGCGCTCTCTCAAGATTCATTTGTGTATATGCCAGAGAACTGCAAAACTCACTATTTCCTTGAATCATCTCATACGCAAAAGTTTCTATTCAAGTCCAATCACTGAGCGAAACACAGCGTTGAGTAAAAATCAGCTCATGTTGCCGAATCGCTCATTCGCGTACAATGTCAGCCTTCGGTCCGAAATGCTTTGCTCACGTTTGCTCATTTCACGAAATATTTAGCTCATGCTCGCTCACTTTACGAAATGTTTAGCTCACTTTCGCTCAGTGATTGGAATTGAATAGAAACTTTTGCGTATGAGCTGATTTAAGGAAAAAGTGAGTTTTGCAGTTCTCTGGTATGTACATATATAGTTTTTGTATGCTTTGTTGGCGATCAGCTTATGTGTCACATGCATTGCACTAAGAATTTGGTACACAACTTATATTTTAGTATGTATTTGTCATCCCGTCGATATGGAGCAAGAAGATATTTTAGAAAAAATACGTACAAACGCCTACACATTGTCAGCCCGACATAAGGGAAGGAGCCATGTTTGGAAAATATTATCTGAAATTATTAAAGAGGATGGCACTATTTGGAATAGATTTACATATATACTGCCAATCCTGTAACAATATTTTAAAATATTTGCCAAAAAATTCTTCAAATTTAAACAGACATATGTATGTATGTAAGTGCTGCAAATCGCTTAAGGAGACGGCGCTTTTATTCAAGCACAGTGAGTTTATTCATATGCGTTGAGTTTGCTCATACCCATTGAGTTTGCTCATAGGCGTTGAGTTTGCTCTTTTGTGTTTTTGTTTTCATTCAACACGATCATTGTTGAGCCGAATGAGCGAACGCTTGAGTAGAGCTGTTTCAACACGAGCGTGAATAAACTCAGCAAGCAAACGAATTTACCGCAATTGAGCTGAATTTAGCTCAGTAGCGAAAACATTCACGAATGCCATTTTGAGCGCTTGAGCCGAATGTGCTGATAGTTCGGGTATTGATCGTGCATGAACATTTTTGCGCTCAACGGAAACCGTTCTCTGGTATATGCGTTTGAAGAAACAGTGGTTCATAACCTGAAGTTATTATTGCAATTACTTTTTATAAAGAAGCTTAAAGAAATAACCTGGTTTGAAACTTTTTGCTTCGAAAATTATATCTATATTTCGACCTGGTTTGAAACTTTTTGCTTCGAAAATTATATCTATGTTTCGAAGCACATACATTTGTGAACAATTTTTTTCAAAAATGAAATTAAAAAAACATAAAATAAGAAGTAGGTTATCTGATTTAAATTTTGGTACAATTATGCGTGTAGCTACAGCAAATGAGATTAAACCAAACATAGAAATTATTAGGTGAAATAAACTAAATTAAATGCTGTTATAATGACATATTAAACAAAATTATTACTAAAATAAAATATTTAAGTATAATAAATTGTTATTTGTCTTACATTTTATAAATTTATAGTAGTTACAAAGAAACTTAAAATTGTTAGGCAATTTTACAGTTATTACCCACAGTGCAACTTCCCATATATGCGCGCGCTCTCATTTGTAAACATGGTGTGGCAAAATACTTTGCTCTCTTTTGTAAATATGGAGCGGTAAAATACGTTGCTCTCACTTCCCTCTTCATGTTTGCCCGCGATGATCCCCTCATCGGGCCCTCAAAATGTGCACTCGTGCCCGAAAAGGCGAAATGCCACTGAGGGCTAATGTGCCCACCCCTGTCATAAAGCATCGTAAAATCATAAATTTTTATACTAGTTTAAAAAATTTGTTGTGGATTGCATACTAAAATAAGTTTACGCAAATACAACTCTGAACGCTATGTTTTCGGATCGTTATAACTTGTAACTTTATGAGACTATGTGAAACCCCTAAATGTTTCACTACTTTTTTTTCACATTTTTCACTAGCTAAATTTATTAGTTTAAAAATCAATTAGCACACTCATCGTTGAAAAGATTATATTGTTTACAATTATGAAGAAAACGAGTATTTTCAACGATTTTTCTTTGTCTATATTTTCGGGCGATTCTTCTTTCTTTATTAACTATAATAAAAATTACTTTCCAACATTCGAATTGAGTTGTGAACACTTTTTCCATATATGTACATATGTATAATATGTGATTTATATTTAATAAACACAAATAAGTAAAACTCTATGATACGAATACTGAATATGAATACTGTAAAAGTTATATTAAATCGGTGTAACTGAAGTACTTTCGTGTAGTACTCCTTTTCGCGTTGGCAGTATTCGGCTGCGCATTAAAAAAATAACTCTGGTCGAGCCAATAATCAGGGTGACTGAAGCACTTTCGCTTAGTAATACTTTTTGCGTTGGTGGCCTTCGACCGCGCTTTAACCCTTAATAGCCTGACTGTTTTTTTTGAGCTCAAAAAAATATATGTTATAAAACTCACGATTCTGAACAACCTTTGTTCTATAACTTTGTTTGCAAGTGAAATTTACCTCAGCTCGGTAGAAAAACCCTAGTTGATTCCTAGCGGAACCACTAGGCACCCGAACTTCAAAAATAAACAAGATGAATTAAAAAAAAACATTTTTATTTCGATGTTGGTCAATGTTTTTGTGTGCTGTTGCATGTCGATTTGTCTTTTTTATTGTAAGACAAGGATATACAGGATACACCACAGAAATATATACTACAGCATTATTGGCTTTAGTTCTGGTGAAATACAACAAAGCAGTTTTTTTCTGGTGTAAAACACAAATGTACCTCACATTTTCGACATCGTACTTTTGTACGAGATGCGCAATTGGGATTCTTACATCGCGGCTTTCCCTGCTTCACATACTCTGGTAAATGCCCAACGTTATCTAAGCGAATGTCGCGTGGTGGTAGCGGACCAGACATGAGGCGTTGACGTTTTGCAGATATTTCTACTTCCAAATTTGTTCGTCGACCTTTTCCAATTCTCATATCAGTACCAGATTTTGTCAGGCACTGGGCAACTTCTGACACAAATTCGTGCAATACCATCATGGGCTCAGTTTGATTGGTGTCCGCATGATGTCGCTTATATAACATCCAGGCATTGATGATAGCCATATCACACATGTGGTAGAATAATCGGTTTGTCCACTTTCGTGATTTTATGCGAAATGTATTTGTTATACTCGTGGATAACGTTTGGACATTGAATGCTCTCTGTAATTTTTTTCTTTTTGTTGTAACGTTCAATGGTAGGTGCATTCGCAGGCGTTTCACCATTGGCCGCAAGATATGGCTTTATTCCAGCCATTGTTGAAGCCATGTTGACAACTTTATTGTCATTCCAAGCCACAGTTGTAACATAAATTCCGTGATTTCTGCTGTAATTTGCACAATGGAATTCATGAACGGCGAGTAGTCTCAAGTGGATAGATGCCTTGTGTTCGCAAATATACCATCAACGGAATCGAAGTGTAATAATTGTCAAAAAAATTGCATGATTTACAAATCGCGGAACCGAGCGGGCTAATCTGACAACAATATTTGCTGACGCACCCAAGTTTGGTTCATTGTCTTGACGGTGGTCGTCATCGCCGGAATAAATTTCAAATCCGTAGCAAAATCCGGAATCATCGCACAGTAGGAATAATTTATCACCCCATGGTGTGGCTTATCTGGCATGTATTGTTTCATATAGTGCTTTATTTTCTTCGCACGGATTTGCTCGTCAACACATAATCTTGGTCGCATTGGAAACTTTTTGAAGTTCCTATTTAGTGCCGTGAGTATTGGGCGTATTTTGTACAAACGACCATATCCCGAATCGTGTTGTGGTATTTGTCCATGCATGTCAACTGCCTCAGAGACCCGATTACGTCTGCAATTGCGCGCAGCATCCGATGATGTTGATGGCAGTTGGTGGCATGAAGCGGAAGGCTGCCTGTCACGATTAGAACGTGGCATTTCATCGTTATTATTAAAATGCAAGAATTGGCGAACTTTATCGTAGCGATCCCTTGGCATACAATCCATGACTGGCTTGAAACCATAGTTACCCCAATATGAACGAATTCCGGGATATTTATACGCCGACATATAATAACTGATTCCCATAAAACGTTTTATTTCAGGCGTGGTGTTCAATGGTTTTTCAATGTTTTGTTGTATTGCGTACAAATTGCTCTGTTTCACAATATTTGAAATAATGTCGTCTGACATAAGAAATGTAAAAAACTGAAGCGGCGAATGTAATGTCAATATCTCCGGTGTCAAAGCCTCATCACCTCGAAATTTTATCCAATTAGCGTATAATTGAAGATTTATTTTTTTGAATACATCAGACTCTTTGTCAATCCATACGCCTTCAAACATTCACTCTACACTCTAGCCATCGGGCGTGATCATCTACAACAATTGGCTCTTCTGTAACATCCATGTTTAATAAAAATCTTATTTAGAAACAAAAAGCTTTCGTATAAGAGAAAGGGATAGTTTACATTGATTTGGTTCACTATTTTCTTCTATAACTGGATTGCCGATATCGACATCTGCAATATCTGCCACATTCTGAACAACAGCTAAGTCAGCAATGTTCTGAACATCTGCTACTTCGTCTTCTAAATCTTCACTACGCAAAGCAGCACTAAAGTCAAAATCGGGGTCTACATCACTGTCATCAGCAGAAAAATCGCCGCCGTCTTCGCTTTCCGACCACGCAATAGAATTAACGAACTCGCTTAGCTCTTCTTCAGTTCGAAAATCACGTTTTCTACGAGACATTGCTGAGAAAACTACAAAAAAGCCATAGTATAATCATTTTGTATATAATTTCATATTTACAAAATTTCGTACTCCGGGTGCCTGACGGTTCCGCAAGGAACCATCCAAAAAATCAAACAAATCTTACAAACAAATAAAATTTACTTACCTATAAAACTTATCTTAGCTTATTTACACTATTATTTAAACTTTGAGATTTTTTCCCGTTCCGATTTTAACGAATTATTCACAAAAAAATTATTGCAAAAACGCGATTTCACAAAGTTCACTAAAAATGTGATAGATGCACTCAACTCAATACAAACATGCCAACTGACGTTTATTACAAGTGGGGATAGAATTAGCATATAGCGCATGAATCAATTAACGGTCTTATAATGACAAGCAAATTCTAAAATGAAATTCGTTAAACAGAATTTTGAATTTAAGCGGTGTGTTCCTGGCGGTACCAGTGGGTTATTAAGGGTTAAAAAAATTACTCTGGGCGAGCCAATACCCGGGGTAACCTAAGTGTTTTGTTATTTTATTACGGAATATTATTATATAATATTACCTAGTTGTTTATTAAATTTAAATAAGAAAAAATCCATATGCTTGGAAAGATTGTTTATACTCCTTTTAATTTGAAATATAATTTATAGGCACTTGTTTTTACTAGAATAAAGAACGAGGTGTTATATCGAAATAGAGAAATTTAGCGAATTGCTGATATCACTACGAGTGTAAAAGATCTTTTTTAAAATAAAGATTTCTTAGATAAAAAAAAAAACTGAAAAAGTGAAAAATGTGGATGTATTTAAATAATTTAATTGAATTGAATTAAATTGGAGTAAAAAATGTGCGTAAAGTGTGTTTAATGTGGTGAAATAGCTTGTTGAAATGTTCGAATTTTGGGAATTTTCGAACTTTGAAATTGAATATCTCGTAAACTAAGCGTTTCCTCTATAACCTATAACCCTATATATATTTTTAATCAGGAGAACTTCCTCTTTCCAACGGTACCTTCAGATCGCGGCGCTAAAGAAATCGGAAATGTGCTGAAGTGAATAATATGCATAAAATGTGATAAATGTAGAGAAATAGGTTGTTCGAATTTTGGTGGGTCAAAATATCCGGAAATAATACTAGAAATTGAGTGGAGAGCATGCGTTGACATCTGGGGGCAACAATTGCAACAAAATGAAGGCCGAAAAAATAATAAATCCATCTAGAATTATTGTAATTACTTTTGATTTATATAAACAATCATTAGTGAATTTTTTTGATGTAAATCAGGCGCATTTTAAGGTTTAGCATTCATTTTTTATGTGTGTAAAAAAAACTACTTTGAAATTCTATATTTATATCATAAGATGTACTATATATAACAATAGTACATCTTATGAAATGGTTAAAAAAAAACTCAAAATTTATTAGTTTTAAAACAAATAAACGTGTCGTAATTTTATAGAACTAGGTGTACGTAAACTTTATTGATTAACTGCATATACTACGAAACAAATAATTTAAAATTTAAGTAAGCCTAAAACATCGAATTTTATCAAAATAAAGCTAGAAATCAGGTGGGGAGCGTGCGTCGACGTCTAGGGACAATAATTGCAACAAACTGTAGGCAGAACCGCTAAAAGTACTGTAATTACTTTTGAATTATATAAATAACACAGGTCAACACGATTTTTGGGTCTGACATCTAAATGTTAAATTTTAATTTCTCCTATGACAAAAATAAGGAAACAAAATTTTTTTCCGGTTAAAGTTTGCTTTCGTAGAAATTAGAGCAATTTTTCGATTTTTAAGCAGAAATGACTGATTTTTATATTTTTTCTACTATAGATTATAATTAGAAAACTTTTTTTTTAGATACAAGAGTCATTTTTATTCAAGATGTGTGATAAACAATAATATATAAATGTAAAATAACAAGAAATTACGGTCTAAAAGTGAATATTTTTTGTATTTCTTTTATGCTCATATGAGCTCTCTCGTATTAAACCCCAAATATACTTATCGATGTAGATCAGCCCAAAGCAAACTTAAAGAACTAAAGATTAATATTTATGTAAGTGTTTTTCAATGTCTAGAATCAGAATCAAAGCATGAGAACAGAAACCCAAGAAAAATAGTTTTTTTGTTGACCGGTGTGATCATTGGTGTATGTAAACTCTTTTGATATGAATTAGGCGCATTTTAAGCTTTAGCATTAATTTTTTTATTTGTGCAAAAACAAAAATGTTTTGATATGCTATATTTAATGTTAGATATACATATCTTGAAATGGATAGAAAAAAACCACAAAATTTTTTTTATTTTAAAACAAATAAACGTGTCGTAATTTAATAGAACTAGGTGTATGTAAACTTTATTGGTTCACTGTATACAAGGTCTGTCTCAAAAGAAACAGAACTTTTTAAATATAACTGTTTCTGGTGGCGCCACCTATTGGTGGGTATATGAAATAAAAAGTTTGATCTCTTATTGACATTTCGTAAAAATCTTCAGACAATTGGATAACTAAAATCGATGTTATCGATCAAACAGTGACAGCAGCTTTTGGTCATCGGTCGTAAAATGCATTTTGAACAAAGAGCAAATATTAAATTTTCTTTGAAACTTGAGAAAACGTTTACTGAAACATTTCAAATGATGGTGATCAGTGCCTATCCCGTAGTAATGTGCATGAGTGGTTTAAGCGATTCCAAGAAGGTCGTGAGGACCTCTGTGACGATCAGAAGTCGGTCGTCTTCAGAAGTCAAAAATAAAGACAATGCTGATTTGTTTTTACGATTCCGAGGGTATTGTACACCGAGAGTTCGTCCCACCTGGCCAAACGATTAATGATGTGTTTTACCTTGGTGTTATGAAGCGTCTTTTGTCACGCATTCGTCGTGCTCGACCACAATGAGGTATGGTCCTGGCGCCTGTTGCACGATAATGCGGCGTTTCATCGGTCGACGCATGTCACTGATTTTTTGACAAAAAACTCCATATTAACCATTAATCACTCACCCTACTCACCTGATCTGGCACCCTGTGATTTTTACCTATTTGAAAAACTTCATTTGCCCATGAAAGGACACTGGTTTCAGGACATTTCAGCTATCCAAAAGACGACGACCGATATTCTCAATAGCATTCCGAAAAATGACCTTAAACACTCATTTGAAATGCTAATTGACCGGGCTAAACGCTGTATCGAAGCAGAAGCACAAGGAAACTACTTTGAATAAAAAAATATAACTTTGAAAAATATTAATTTTTTGTTGTTTTTTTTAACAGTCCTGTTTCTTTTGCGACAGACCTTGTTATTATATTGTTCCTTAAAATCCAAACTAACATATGATCAAAAAATTCGAAATTGGGTGTTTCATTGATTACGATCCACTACTTCAATTTATATACATATGCCCAACATTTTAAGGTTCTGCTAGCACATATAACCTAGTTTTAACCAATATTTAAATTTTGTTTTACTCATGTTTCATTATTTGCCCTGTAAATTTTGGGCTGGGATTTAGAAAAGCATTCCTCGATTTCGGGATTAAGATGGGTATGTACGGATAGAGAAGGTCCTCCAGATTAAGAAAATATATATATAAAGTTACCGCTGACTGCGAGTTTTTGAGATATTTGTATTTAAGGTTCAAAAATTCATGTTTCTCCTATTTATAATGAATTTTACACCTATATTTTTAACTTTTATATCCCCTAACACTTCACTTATTCGTTTTTAACCACTTATTTTACATTAAATAGTGCAAAAATTACTTTAATTCCATATTTAACTTTAGTTGAAATTTATTTATTTATATAACAAGAAAATGGTTGCAATCAAGCAAAAAATTAATGCCAACGCAAACATAAGTTAAAGGCGAAAGAACTGAACACGCCCAGGTGTTCGTCCGACCAGGGTTTTTTTTTTGAAGCGCGGCCGAATGCAGAAAGGAATTCTATAGAAAACAATCCTGCCAACCACGGCTATCCGCTTGAGACAAATATTCCAATACAACTACACATTTTTTCTCTATACACTAACACCAACGCACATTTTCGGGTTATTTTTTGTTTACCTAAATGCGATGAAAAAAAGTTTCTTTCATCTCTTGATTTATTTGAATGAGTGCGAAGGAGAAAACATTATTGTCAATAGTGACAAAAGAAAATCCCAAAAAGGGTAATAAAAAAACGATTGAAAGACGCATGTCATTCGTGATCGTACTATCGTAAATGAGGCTCGTACAACAAGAAGGTAAGTGAATGATTTTTTTTAAATAATTTGCAAATAATTACTTCATTTGTTTTTATAGCATTGGAATTAGCAGCTGCAGCAATATCATCAGAAGCAGCAAATTTAAATTGTTAAGTAAGTATGTGAGAAAAAGTGTGTGTTGTTTGAAATTGGATTGCGCAGTTCAACATAATACGCAAAAATAATTACATATGTACATAAGTATGTATTTTATGCCTTTAAGGCGGCCTGCACAATCCAATATAATATGTGAAAACAAATGTTTGCCTTATATTTTAAATAATCAGATAATATTATTCTTTTATTTCAGATATTATTATGATTTTTATTTAATTATTCTTTCTTTTCAGATTTTATCACTATTTTTATTTAATTAATCTTGGCTTTCAGAGTAAATTCTATTTGTATTTAATATATTTTATTCTTTCAGATAATATTAATCTTTTTTTCAGATATTATTATCATTTTATACAATTAATCTTTCTTCAATGTAATTATTATTTATTTTCAGGTATTTGTCTTTTATAATCGGTCGAAATTATAAAATTTATCCATTCCAAGCTAAGTACATAACTTAGGAAAGTTCAACAAATTTTTCATTGAAAGTCCATGAAAACTACCTTTTATATGCCCACCTTGTTTGTTATGTTTTGGTTATCAGAATGACATATATTGGTAATCACATCTTTTGTTAGCGAACCCTACAAGAAAGGTAAAAGTTAGATAAAAATAGTAAATACCCTGCAAAAATTCCATAACCGATTCTCAAACACATTCAAGCATTTTTACCAATACATAAAAAAGCATGTTGAAAATTTGTAGTAATGATTGGCAAAAAGAAACAACATCAAACTTTCTCATTATGCTTTATTCATTCGCGCATATTGTGTGCATAGGAATGGAGCAATGTTTCATTTTACCGAAAAAGACCAAAACGAAGAAAATGGTGTTGCCCAATCGACAAAATCAATTAATTTGCAAAGCTTTTTTAAAAATTCGGGCAAATTAGAAGAAGAGAAAGCAATTCCACCTGTTGTGGCATTTATTTTCATGTCAGTGGCAGCACGACATATGTATCACAATTAATTGCATATTTACAAGTGAACGCGAAAGCCGCAAAAAGACGCGCGAGTGAATTAACGAGAACAAAACAATTACATCAGGTGAGTAAAGTGATATTATTTATACAAAAAATGAAGAGGAAAACATTTTATAATGAAATGTGCAAAGTTAAAAAGGAGTGTGAAAGAAGTTCAGTGCGATACGAAAGTTTATCGGAATTTGCGCGTGCTGATGGGGAAGATGGCGAAGCTGCCGCGGCTGCGCTACATTCTACTCCTGAAGATTCTTTCTCATTTTCCGGCTCAGAATGCCAGTCGGAAAATGAAAATGAAGTTGTTTCAAGTGCAGAAAAGTGCAAGCATTTAAAGTTATGGGCAATTAAAAATAATGTGTCTCAAGCCGTATTGAGCGATTTGCTCAGTGTTTTAAGAAAAATAGGAGTGCATGATTTGCCCTTGTCTGCAAAAACTGTGCTTGAAACAACAAAAATTAAATCAGTTATAAAGAATATCTCCGGCGGAGAATTTACGTATATTGGCATTCAAAAGCATTTTGAATCAAATTCATTTCCATTTTTGAATGAAAAAAGTGAAGTGTTGATAGATGTTGGAATCGACGGCTTAAGGCTATTTAAAAGTTCGAACAGAGCCCTATGGCCCATTCTTGGTTCAATTGTTGGCTTTCCGAAAACCACTCCTTTCACTATTGCCTGCTTCTCAGGAAAACAGAAACCAAATAGCACACATGAATTTATGAAAGATTTTTGTGACGAGATAGTGTACTTGAGAAAAAACGGGTTAAAAATCGGTTTAATAAATCCAATTTTGAAAAGTTTTAATATTCGTTTGTTTACTTGTGATTCGCCAGCGAGAGCTTTTGTGACTGGGGTTCAAAATCACAATTCAAAGCACGGCTGCCCAAAATGTTGTCAAGTAGGCACATTTAATAAAAGAAGGGTATGCTTCTCTAAAAATTTAAGTGAATTAAGAACAGATTTTTCATTCAAAAATAGAAATGATCCGGCACACCATAATTTAGAATTTCGGGAACAAGAAAACGTGCTAGAAGTAGCAGCTTTTGGAATGGTTTCTCAATTCCCTTTAGATCCCATGCACCTCGTCGATTTAGGTGTAGCTAAAAAGCTGCTACACCTTATAGTAAGTAAAGTAAACGTTAACGTAATGAATCAAAAGATCAATTTTGTTTCTTCTTGGGTTCCTTCTGAATTCGGAAGAGTTTGCAGAAATCTCAATGATTTAAAAAGTTGGAAATCTACTGAATATCGACAATTTTTATTATACTCTGGTATATTTATTTTAAAAAATTGTGTTGATGAAGATTTGTACTACCATTTTCTTTTACTACATGCTAGTATACGTATTCTCTCTTGCGAAAGGTCTTACAAAAGAGAAGCAAATATTGTACAACAATTATTAGAGGAGTTTGTTAGTTTGTTTGGCAATATTTATGGGGAACATTTGATAAGTTTTAACCTGCATGGCCTACTTCATTTGTCTGAAAGTGCTACAGAATTTGGTCCCTTAGACACATTTTCTGCTTACAAATTTGAAAATTACATGCAGCGCTTAAAAAAACTTATTAAATCCCCTACGAATATTTTGCAACAGCTATATTTAAGAATTGAAGAAAGAAACAATTTAATAGAAGAAAACAATTCAATGTTTGACACGTTTTTTATAAATCCTAAAAAAGAGAAAGATTCGTTTTGCTTCAGTCAAGAGACGGGACCTTTCAAAGTCATAAATACGAGTATTGAATCGGGAGCAGAAGTAGTAGTCGGTTACAATTTTAAAGAAATCAGTAATTACTTTAGTGAACCCCTTGAATCATTTTCTGCTCTTGGCATTTTAGTAGCAAGTGGGTTAAGTGAAGAATTAATACGTTTTCCAAAAAAAAAAATTAAATACAAATACTTTTGCGTACCTCATGAAAATCGTTTTCTTTTAATTCCAATTTTACACCACCTCTTTTATGACTTTGCACACTAGTTGTATATTTATTCTGCTGTTTATCAAATCTGTTCAACTTAGAATTTCACTAATTTATATATATTTTTCTTTTTAAAATAATGCATCGTTGGAGCAATATGATGGAGTCGAATGATATTTTTAATGTGACGCCACCATCAACTTCCACTCCTAAGGGCTTAAAAAGGAAAAAAGTGCAACTATCGCATAATTTTTACGCTAGCTCTTCAAGCAAGCCACAGTCAACATTTAAATAATTATCTTCAAAAGCAAGGTAAGAATTTCGAAATAAATATAGAAATAACTTTCTTCAGACTTTATGAAATGTTTTACAGTACTCACTCCGCACAGCCAAAACATGTTTTGCTCTGAAGAAACTGCAACTGCTTCCGAGGGCTTAGATGCAAACAAAGGTAATGTTAACCACTTTACGTAAAACATTAAAGTCAATATTTTTTTTAGCACTTTTACTAATTATTCCTAGTATATAGAAGTATGAACTTGCTACAAATAATTTTATTCTTACAGATATAATGGCCAAGTTAGATTTAATTTTGGAAAAGCAATTGAACCTGGAAAGTCGCCTGGACAAATTGGAAGAAAACGTAAGTGATCATTATATTTAGGTCACTTCCTTACAGAAGTATACATTTTATATATTTTTTAATGCAAATTTTCATACATCTGTGTGTGCAAAAATAGCAGTAAAATTCAATTTTGAATTTAGCTGCTATTTTTGTGCACACAGGTGTATATCAATTATTACTATCTACATATGTACATATTTCAGATAATTAATAAAACTGATGTCATGGCCCACCACAAAATCGTGCGAGAGACGAAAGTCCTAGTAAAAAAGGTGCAGCAGACAGTGTGCCGCATCTCGGGAGAAAGTTGCGAAGACTTTCACACCGAACTGGCAGTTCTTATGCCAATGCAGACCTTGGATGCGGTCTTTGATTTGGAGGAGAAGATATTAGAAAAAAATTATGAAGATGCAGTTGTGAGTATTGTTTTTGTTTTTTTTTTTCTTAGAGTACACATGTTTATGAATTAACAAAATCACAAATGTCTTTGCAGATAAAATATCTTTTCACTTTAAAGGGCACTTCTGGGGATATTGGCGAAGTTATGAAGCGAGTTTTTGGCGACGAAGTCCTCAGTTTGTTCAATTGGGATGGGAGGTGCGGGAAGAAATCGCTTTCAGAATTAAAAATAGTTAGCGTGGCTCTATTTGGTAATTCATACTATTGTTAACTTTATTTACCAAGTTTTCTGTTATTATGTTTTATTTGTTTCAGAAATTTTCAAACTGCATGGACGCATCGACTTCGAAAAGGAAGTCCGAAAGAGCGTTGAGCAAAGCCACAACAGGCAAAAGCAAAAACGCTATTTGCTGAACAAAAAAAACATAACAAAATTGTAAATTTTTCTTAAAATACTAATATAAAAGAAAACATACAAAAAAATGGATTTTTATTTCTAAATATATTTTGCGGTATTCCATTATGGCAAGTAAAAAACCTTAGTATTTCACTTTGTATTTAACTGCAAAATGACGGTCAAAAAAATTGTCAAATCACTAGAAGTTTTACTCTCATTTCACCACACATTTTCTCAAAAAATGACCGTCAGTAAACTAGTAAATCTGCGGAAAAGCTACTAGTTAATTTACTGGTAAAACACCGGGCACATATAACGTGAATGAGCGGTGCAGCTATACATTTTGTTATGCTACTAAGCTTTGAGTAAGAACGGTATATACAATCACACAATTAGGTACGTAATGAAAAGAAACGGTCAAAAAAGTTCCCATGGCTCTTAAGAGTGTGACTGAAAGATTTACGGAAAGTCCCCGTCACGGCTCCAGGTCGTTTTACTAATCATTTTACCAGTATGCTTCTCGCAGGGTAGTTCATTTGAAGCATTACACAGTAATGTTTTCCTGTGTAGCAGGACATCCCACCATTTCGTCCGGATTGGTTAATGTCTGTGCGTCTCACCAATTGCGTGACAGCAGCGTAATGAAAAAAATAAACAATGGAATCACTTTTAAGAAAGACATCAAGCAACCTGACATAATTCTTCTCACTCAATTCCTATCTCGAGCAGCGAATTGAGAGTTTTCCATCGTCTTCTACAATTATATTTGATCAATTATTTAGAAACAACTAAAATTCAAGAACTTACCCTCTTTACAAATGTCTTTTGAGTCTAAAAAAAATAAGATAATATAGAAATTAACAAGAATATCAAAAAATCTCTCACTTCAAAATTTTTTTCCAAAGAACGTCGGCAACTGATTGATTGATAAATGATGAACGCACTGCGTCCTTAGGTCTATTGCGCCCTCTGTTAAATTACAAAGACTCAACTATTTGGAAACATGAATCCAAGAACCTTTAACTTGTGTAGGCAAACTGTTATGCATGTGTTCTGGTGTTTCAGGCTCCTTGTCGCCGAACCGGCAATTTACGCAAGATGCTCGACCCATGCGACCAGTAGTCTGAGTTTATCACCAGGGAGATTATCCATTAGCAACTCGGCATGCCGCATGCCATGTAGTTGCTGCCAATACCTCTCACTACCTACTCTTTCTTCCTTACGAAGCAGCTCCATTATGGTATGTGGGCCCGCTCCAGTGAAAAGTTCAAGTCCTCCCATATTAGTGGAAGCTGCTGAGCGGGCGAACTTATCAGCCAGTCCTTTCCCGGCTTTACCCCTGTGACCGGGCACCCAAATGAGGTGCACATGATTACGTTCCGCTATGCTATTCAACCGTTCTCTACACTCCTACACCAGTAGCGATTTGATATCATAGAAGGACACTGCTGTAAGTGCTTAACTATAGTTAAGTATGGTTATACGTTCGTTGTGATAGTTGCTTCGTAGGTTTATTTGTAGGCACCGACTTGTGGCAAAGACTTCTGCCGGAAAAATGCTCTGAAAACTTCCCATAGGTTAGGGTGGGTCGATTCCGGACTTTTTTCGATTCGGGATTTCTAATAGTGCGGAAAAGTTACCTTAGTACTTCCTGATTCCAATGCAACTTTTTGTTTTGAGATCGGATTGCATCTTCAATCCCAACTCCGGCCTTGAAATTTCGCAATTTCGCCTAAAATCGTGAAATTGTCTACCTAGCGCCTGAAATGGCCGTAGGACGAACCGTTCCCGAGATACGAGCGAAAATGCGGCGCGCCACAGCGCAAGGTGAAAATCGGTTTGCGGCCACACTTTTTGACGTTGATTTCGCCGAGTGCTATCACTCACATTCATTCACCTACGCCAAAGGACACGTTCGGATAGGTCTCCACACAAATATTTTTTTCATCGAGTTCCTTTACTCTTGTCGGTGATTTCGCCGAGTTCTATCACTTACATTCATTTCCCTGCGCCATACGACACGTTCGGACTGGTCTCCACATAAATATTTTTTCATCGAGTTCCTTCACTCTTGTCGTTGATTTCGCCAAGTGCTATCACTTATATTCTCTCAACAGAACACAGAACTCAAAATATCTGTATCTAAATTTAAATTTAGACAGAAATGTCCTGTGTTTGGCATATATCCGTACAATCTCTCTGAGTCCCAGTTATCTACTTACCAGGATGTGCTTTTATGTTATCAGTTTGAAAGATTTCGTATAGGGCGACTCCGAGGCGACAACTATGAACCTAGGAGTAAGGAGGTTACAGAAATAGGTGCATAAAAGGTTGAAAATACTTTCAAAAAGTCATCTATTCCGATAGTTTCACACACCAGAGTTGTACTAATGCTCACCACATACCATAAGAAATTTTTGACTCTTAAACATATGCTTTTAAAGAACCCAATAAGTTTGAGCTCTAAAAGAGACGACTTTGTTTCTTCTGCCGGAAAATTATTTGACATCGCTGCTTGTAAATGTATTTATTTTTTTCTTGCACTTGTCCAAAGGAAAGGAAAGTTCCTATCAATGAACAACCATTTCTCTTGGACCAGAGAACCGGAAGAATTGGTCGCATTGGAAGTGTTGATCTACCTGAAACAACAAAGATTACAAAGAAAAATTAACGTAAAGAAAAGCTTTCAAAACGTCATTCAACATCAACACTTACCAGAAAAGTATCAGCTAGAACACGTGACCATTCAGATCAGCCAGACTCTCATACAGACGACAACAATGTAGGTGCGTCGCACATGGATTCTTCCAAAAACGATGCTGATGATGAATTTTCTCTTCCATCCTCTAAAACTAATCAAAACACACTAGTATTAGAATACACTGCTTTAGCTGCCCAAAGATTTGGAGTAAGTGATAGAGCAGCGGCCTTGATTGTTTCATCTGCTTTTCTGGATGCCAAAAAACAGTCAAAGAGGAACATATTTCTCTTATAGCGGAACCTGGTTGTCATAACTTTGGCCACGTCACCTCTCCTTCTGGGTCAGCTGAGGATGAGACGCAAGCTATATGGCAACATTTACAAGACAATTCAGACCATGTGGAACATCTAGAAGTTGTCGATGCTGATGGCACCAACACGAACACAGGTTGGAAAGGTGGAATCATTCGGAAACTAGAAGAAAGAATAGGTAGGCCATTACAGTGGGTTGTTTGTCTTCTATATTTCAATTTCGTGATTTCCATTTCGTGCTTTTTTCGAACACATAGATGGTGTCTCAAAGAGTCCAAATACATTCTCTGGCGACATAGGTAAACTGCTCCCTGATTGTGAGAAGTTGCCTGTTGTCAAATTTGAAAGTTTTTCATCCTGCCAATTACCTTCTGATGTTATTAATCCGGCCCAATTTAGCATAGACCAAGCTTATCTCTATAAAATATCTGAAGCTGAGCGTCGATGCATCCAGGTAACATGTGCAAATCTCGCTGGCTCACCTGTGCAAATAGAATTCTGAGATTACACATTTCTACTGACAAACCAACAAAGGAAATAAAGATTTTGGTCAAGTACATACTTACAGTTTACTCACCTTTGTGGTTCTTAATAAGATTCAACAGCTCAATCAAAGATGGCTCGCGCCATCTCTATGCTGCAATTCAAAGGTCGAGATACTTACCTGCTAAACTGCGCAAGGTTGTCGATTCATCCATTCAACAGAATGCTTTTTTCCTCTTCCAGAAAACATTATCCTTAGTATGATGACTGACGAACGGATAGAAATCAGAAAGTTGGCCCTTGACCGTTTTCTGGCAGCCAGAGAAGCAGAGTCTGACACTGTAAATGGAAGGGTTAGATGTAATAAAGTGCCAAAGCTGAATTTCAAAGCTAATAATTATTACGATATGATTAACTGGAAGACTATTACCTTGACTGTTCCACCAGTTCTTTGTTCAGTTTCTAACGAAGAACTCATAAAAGGGCTGTCGGGAGACACTGCAGAGGTATGGAAATTTAGTGAATTCCCTTCTCACACCGTGGCAGTCGAGAGAACCGTCAAACTGGTGACAGAAGCATCTTCTAAAGTTATTGGCCCCCAATCTCGTGATCGTTTTATACGCTCAACACTGAAATCTAGGCAATAGGTGCCAAAGTTTAGTACAAAATCTGATTTTATCAATAAAATTGACACAGATTTAGACTAAAACAAGCCTGACATATGGTTGGTTGGTTGGGTTGGGCTTGGGAGGAACCCGAAGAGCAGCCACCTCCACGTGGTGGGTTCTGGGTGACCAATACAGGTTAGCTGAGAGCTGCAACAATTTTCACCTTGCGCTGTGGAGCGCCGCCTTTTCGCTCGTATCTCCGGAACGGTTCGTCCTACGGCCATGATCACATACAATTTCGGTAGCAAATGACGTGACAAATAACTTTTGTTTGATACATTTTGCCATGAGATGCGTATTTCAGGCGCTAGGGAGACAATTTCACGATTTTAGGCGAATTTCCGAAATTTCAAGGCCGGAGTTGGGGTTGAAGATGCAATCCGATCTCAAAACAAAAAGTTGCATTAGAATCAGGAAGTACTAAGGCAACTTTTCCGCACTATTAAAATCCCGAATCGAAAAAAGTCCGGAATCGACCCACCCTACCATAGGTAGCCCTTGGTGAGTGGTCCTGCGACCACCGCATCGATTGCTTCCGACGTTTTCGAACCGTCAGTGTACCACTTGATCGTACTATCCCTAAGCAGTAGCTAAAGAGGAATAATTTCTTGAACTTGGTGAAGTTAACCCTTCTAGTAATGCTGTCCCTTGGGAAAAGGGCCAATGATATAGTACAACTTAACTCTTTCGCTGGGACGAGGTTACCTTACCTCTACCACAGCCTTCTGCTGTCATTTGTAGAAGTGTGTGTTTGGCTACCTGACCGACCACTAGATGAAGCAGTATGTGCTTAAGCATGACTTCAAGTGCTGCCGTCGGACTAGTGCACATCGCATCCGACATGCACAAGTCGTTACAGCTTCGATAGTTGGAGCCCTACCGAAGTCTGCGAAGCTTTTGAGGCCCAGGCCACTGCCCCATACGTGATTATCGGTCGCACGATCATGGTCTACAACCACCTAAGAATCCTTGGGTTGCAGCCCCAAAATTTTGCAGTCAGCCAATTTTACACCCTTAGTGCTTTAGTCGCCTTGACCAAGGTCAGGTCAACATGCTGTTTCTACCGCAGATTGGAATCCAGCGTGAGACAGAAATATTTGACCATGTTAGTCATATCTACCTCTCTGCCCCCAAGTTTAAGGTTTCTGAGGCCGGGCGTCTACGTCTCGTGAACGGGACGATGGCGTCTTAGAGGGGTTGATGTTCAACTCAACCCCA
>NW_026089622.1:36021327-36040424 GCF_024586455.1 Bactrocera neohumeralis
GCTCTTTAGCCTTGTACGCGTAACACTTTTATCACTCTATCCCTCCCGCTCATATTATTACTTAGCATATACTGGAAGGTATCCCAATTACCGTTCAAAGCACTACGTCTGGGAGGGAGTCGCTTGACCCCTACTTTTAACGCGAACTTTATGATTTTATGATCCGATAAGGAGGGCTCCGCTGACACCCTCCATTGAGAGACCATTTCATTCACAAGCTCGTTACTCAAAGTGATGTCGAGCACCTCTCTCTTACTTATTGTGACGAAAGTACATTGATAACCCACATTTTCTACAGCTAAGATACTACTAATTATGTATTCTAAGCCCGTACTACCCCATTCCGTGTGATGGGTGATCACACCGTGTGCTAAGATCAGGGGCAGCTTGTGTCACCTGCAGTGACTCACCCGTCGATGCACAGCCTCTGGGGGTGCTGTGGATGCCTTTCCCAGGAAATAAGCTGACGAAGTCGATGTTGTTCCTGACAACTACACAAGTTTTAGGCCTCTCTCTAGAGAGATCCCAGAGTACTTTGTTGGCGTCCGTCTTGAGGCCTCTAAGATCAGCACAATGCCCCTCCAGAAGTTCCGGCTATCTTCGTTCTATTGGGAGTCTCCTTTGGCGTAAAGTTTTCCCGCTCTTCCGTTTCGCAACTTGTGTTTGGTTAGTTGAAGGCGCTGCAGCGGATTCGAACGCCGATACCTCGTGCGCGAGTGGACGTGGTTTTGTCTTTACGCTCCTTCGCAAGGAAGACAATACTTCCCCTCACCCTGCTCCTCGCCAGTACCTGTGCCACCTTAGGGGTCCTCCCCTCCCGGAGGTGCCTTAGGTACCATTTCAGCTTGGCACTCATGCCCTTCCTACGAGGGTGTTCGTGCCCTCCAGGCTTACCTGCTTGTGGTAGAAAGGGCAGTTGACCCCCCTTTTCCTCTTCCTTCTCCTTTTTCAAGCACCTTCGGTGTTCGCCCGATGTAACTCCCCCGAATCCGAGCAGCTGAGCCTGCTGGAGGGAGTTTTGGTGGTGCTTGCTACCTTCTCTGCGGTCGCAGTCGCCTTCGCCTGCAGAGCGCCGCTGCATTAGGGCATGTCATCATGCTCTTCAAACAGCGCCCGCTCCTATGGCGAGAGGGCATCAAGAAAGCTTAACCGTTTGGTTCATGTACACCTCTCTGCAGTTACGCTGGTTTTATTGTTCTTCTTGGCTCAACACGACGAATTAATTAAAGCTGTCGGGTCTACATTTTTGTTGGGGAACGTGAGCCCCATGACGCGGTGAGGCCACCGTAACTTCCCAATTTGGCCCGACGTTGGGAAGGCTCCGTTCGAATACACCCGAATTAACCTCCTGGCTGCAATTCATTCAATGGGAACGGGAGTCGCATTACACCTGGATTAGGAGGTGGTATGCACCTTCTGACAACCATCAGGAGTGATGCCATGCAGCACCACTCATGCCGACCATTATTGATGAAAAATATAAGTATAGCTATATGTACATTTCTTTCTTACGCATTCAGAAATGATGTATGGTGTATGTTTCAGAACTTTCCATTTAAAAACAAAAAATGGTTACCGTTGATTTTTAACATTTTTTTGTTTAAGAGGTGGCTCATTTTCTTTCTTATAAAATTAATTTTGAACGTCAATCGCAAGATATCAAGATCTAAAAAAGATGAACAAGCCTAATTTTTTAGATGGGAGAACCTTGCATCAAATAAGGACGTCAAAAACCACTTACTTAGATCAGTTTTTTGTCTGTACGGATCAAAAGTTTTATGAGCGTGGAAACAGTCTCTTACCCGAAAAATGGCAAAATGTGTTGGATCAAAATGAAGAACATATAATTTTATAAAATGTTCTACGCAATAAAAAACCTTATTTAAATTATAATTAAAAAAAAAACTATGTTGTTAAGGCAAAATGGGCTTAGAAGGATCGCAGAATTTGGTATTTGCCTAGGGCGGTAAAATATCTATAGCTGGTTCCGTTTGTTGTATTGCCATATTTTTCTTATACTTTTGTTTTTATTTAATTTAAACATAACATTTTCCCGGTACGGACGGAATCATTCCAGTAAGGCTACAGAATGCACTCTGTCTATGCGTGCCATGACTAAAAGCGATTTTTAGGGGATGCATCTAGGGAGTTCAGCTATGTACCAAACTCATGGAGAGAGGCTAGGGTAGTTTTCCCACCGAATGCAGCTAGAAACAACCCAGCCTACTCAAAAGAGTTTAGGCCTATAAGCTTAACTTCTTCTTCTTCTTAAGTGGAGTAAATACCGCTTACGCGATTATAGCCGGATTAACAACAGCGCGCCAGTCGTTTCTTCTTTTCGCTACGTGGCGTCAGGTCCTTCTCCACCTGGTCCTTCCAACGGAGTGGAGGTCTTCCTCTTCCTCTCCTTCCTCCGGCGGGTACAGCGTCGAATACTTTCAGAGCTGGAATGAAAGAACTTTTCTCTCTCGAAAACTCGCAACGTCGACTCATCAGTTGTTGACATCGTCCAAGCCTCTGCACCATATAGCAGGACGGGAATTATGAGTGACTTATAGAGTTTGGTTTTTGTTTGTCGAGAGAGGACTTTGCTTCTCAATTGCCTACTCAGTCCGAAGTAGCACCTGTTGGCAAGAGTTATCCTGCGTTGGATTTCTAGGCTGACATTGTTGGTGGTGTTTACGCTGGTTCCAAGATAGACGAAATTATCTACGACTTCAAAGTTATGACTGTCAACAGTGACGTGAGTGCCAAGTCGCGAGTGCGACGACTGTTTGTTTGATGACAGGAGATATTTCGTCTTGCCCTCGTTCACTGCCAGACCCATTTGTTTTGCTTCCTTGTTCAGTCTGGAGAAAGCAGAACTAACGGCGCGGGTGTTAAGGCCGATGATATCAATATCATCGGCATACGCCAGCAGCTGTACACTCTTATAAAAGATGGTACCTTCTCTATTAAGCTCTGCAGCTCGAACTATTTTCTCCAGAAGCAGGTTGAAAAAGTCACACGATAGGGAATCGCCTTGTCCTCGTTTGGTATCGAACGGCTCGGAGAGGTCCTTCCCGATCCTGACGGAGCTTTTGGTGTTGCTCAACGCCAGCTTACACATCCGTATTAGTTTTGCAGGGATAGCAAATTCAGACATCGCGGCATAAAAGCCCCTTTTCGTGCTGTCGAAAACAGCTTTGAAATCAACGAAGAGGTGGTGTGTGTCGATTCTTCTTTCCCGTGTCTTTTCCAAGATTTGGCGCATGGTTAATATCTGGTCGGTTGTTGATTTTCCAGGTCTAAAGCCACACTGATAAGGTCCAATCAGTTTGTTGACGGTGGGCTTTAATCGTTCACACAATACGCTCGATAGAACCTTATATGCGATGTTGAGGAGGCTAATCCCACGGTAGTTGGCGCAGATTGTGGGGTCTCCCGTTTTATGGATTGGGCATAGCACACTTAAATTCCAATCGTTGGGCATGCTTTCGTCTGACCACATTTTACAAAGAAGCTGATGCATGCTCCTTATTAGTTCTTCGCCACCGTGTTTGAATAGCTCGGCCGGCAATCCATCGGCCCCGCCGCTTTGTTGTTCTTCAGGCGGGTAATTGCTATTCGAACTTCTTTATGGACGGGCAATGGAACGTCGGCTCCATCGTCGTCGATTGGGGAATCGGGTTCGCCTTCTCCTGGCGTTGTGCGTTCACTGCCATTCAGCAGGCTGGAGAAGTGTTCCCTCTATAATTTAAGTATGCTGTGGGCATCGGTGACTGGATCACCTTTGGGGTTTCTACAAGAATATGCTCCGGTCTTGAAACCTTCAGTTAGCCGCCGCATCGTTTCGTAGAATTTTCGAGCATTACCCCTGTCGGCCAGATTATCAAGCTCTTCGTACTCACGCATTTCAGCCTCTTTCTTCTTCTGTTTGCAAATGCGTCTCGCTTCCCTCTTCAACTCTCGGTATCTATCCTATCCCGCACGTGTAGTGGTCGATCGTAACGTTGCGAGGTAGGCAGCCTGTTTTCTCTCCGCTGCGACACGGCACTCCTCGTCGTACCAGCTGTTCGTTTGCACTTTCCGAAAACCAATGGTTTCGGTTGCAGCTGTACGTAAGGAGTTTGAAATGCCGTCCCACAGTTCCCTTATACCGAATTGTTGACGAGTGCTCTCAGAGAGCAGGAGTGCAAGCCCAGTAGAAAATCGTTCGGCTGTCTCTTGTGATTGCAGCTTCTCGACGTCGAACCTTCCTTGTGTTTGTTGGCGTGCGTTTTTTGCTGCACAGAGGCGGGTGTGAATCTTGGCTGCAACAGGATGGTGGTCCGAGTCGATGTTAGGACCTCGGAACGCACGCACCTCTAAATCACTGGAGACGTGTCTTCCGCCTATCACAACATAATCGATCTGGTTGGTAGTTTTTCGATCCGGAGACAGCCAGGTAGCTTGAAGAATCTTCATATGCTGGGATGAATCTTCTTATGCTGGACTTAGCTTAACTTCATTCCTGCTAAAAACGCTGGGTCAGATGACGTTGGACATTTAGGCGGATAAGAGCAGAATCGAACGACGCTAATATGGTATTAAATTTAAATGAAATTTAAAAAATTATATTAAATTGCAAACATTTTCGCGCGATTATTTTTTACAAGAGTGCATAGGTGAACTTAATTCAATTTGTGACGATGGAGCTCCATGAAGGACCAGTGTTAATCGATAGTATGGTGAATTTAATCGAGAATGTAGATCACTCCAAGACAAGGGAAGGTGGTCAAAAATTAATTGTTGTTCTAGAATTTATTGATGCTGTGCGCAAACTGATATTGCAAGATCGACCTATGTGTGACCATTCGTGAGATTGAGGCCACTATGGGCATTAGTGGGACTAGCATACACTTAATATTGCAGGGGTCCGTGTCGATAGGCCGAGAGAAATTTTTACAAAATACGATAGCAATGCTTCAATATACGTCTATGATATCGAAAAAGGTGATGAAACGTGGATTTACACGAATGAGCCTGAAAGTAAACAGCGGTCGGCTCTATGGGTTTTTAAAGAGGAGCCGAATTTAATAAAAGTTTTTCGCCTACAAGCACTTCCTAGCAAATGATTGCATGTTTTTGGAAAAACTGAACATGACGCAACCATACCACTGGAGGAACGCGGAACAGTAAATTCTGAGTGGTATACAATACTTGTTTGCCAGTTGTCTTTCAAGAAACCAGGAAAACCAACCGCCAATATTCTTCAACACTTGAAGAGACGGTTGAGGCGTTAAAAAAGCATGTTTTGGCGATACTTCAATCAGTGGGGAAAAATAACTTGGGCAATTGGTTCAAATTCATGAAAAAGTGTATGTGTGATCTTCATGGGGATTATTTTTTAAGACAATAAAGCTATTTTCGATTATTAATATTTTTTTGTTCTCAAATCGGAAACGAAACGAAATATAAAAGGCAACCGAGGTAGCGGACTGTCATCAGTCAGTGAGACTTTTGGCATATCCATACCTTGATCAATGGAAATGTTTTTGAAATTTAAATAAAGCGAACTCCTACATTTTTATTATATCTTCATTAAAAAATTAGTATTTGTACACCACATTAACTTCGAGGAATGATATCGAGTTGACAGTCCTTGGCCTGACATAATTTAGACGGACGTTGTTGGATATGTCAGAATGAACAAAGCCTTTCATTTAGAAAGTTAAATCAATCGGAGTTTCGATAATTTTTACATTAGGTATTGTATTGTTTTATGTACCACATTTTCCGCACTCACCGTATATTTTTTCCAAAATTGCTATTAAAAAATTAGTTTGCATATTACTTGAAGCATAATCAAGTTTTGAATTTATTTTCTCACAAAAGTAAAAAATACAAGTATGTTTGAAATTAACAAAAAATGTACAAAATATTTTAATTTAACGATGCTGTTCGCAAAAAATGGTAAACGTTCCCCAAAAGAATCGTATGGACCGGATCGATGTCGTAGCGCCAGAGTTATTGTCGATCAGTGTAAATATACGAAAGTTGGTGTCGCGGCGCAATGTGGAATCGAAAAGTTGAATGCCAATGTTTATGTGCCATGAGCGTCTGTAGAATTGTCCAAAATCCTTTTTTGTTGGTTTAGCGGCATGCGATGTCGTCGTGTGGTGACCACTTGCTGGGTGTGATGTAGTGTCATTAGCAGTGGTGAATTATGCTGTCTTATTAGGGTGCCCCAGTTTTTACGGGTAAACTGGGTGGATGCTTAACTCATTTAAACAGGTATATTGAGCCTTTATTGTGTACAATGGTAAAGAATAAAAAATCATAAATAAAATATTTTCACATTAGGTATATTGAGCCTTTATTGTGTACAATGGTAAAGAATAAAAATCAGATTGGAATTCAATATTCTAGTATAAGGGAACTAGAAGAGGTTGTTGTTCGACTTTGATCATTTTAACATTGTAGCATATGAATGTCAGGAATTTTGAAGCCTGATGTAAAACGTTCATAAGACGGGTACAAAAATATATTCAACTTGAAATTTTGAGAAAATCTTAAGATTTTGTGTATTTATTTGAGAAAAAATTCGAAAACTAATATATTGCACATAAGAAAAAGCTATGATCAGTCAAGTACATTTCAACTTCCTAACAGCAACTAAGCAAAAAGGCAATTAAATGGTTTTAAAATAATGTTTGTTGCAGGTTCATAAGTTATTTGCGTTTAAATAAGGAAGCACTTTGTTAAAAAATGAAATGGAACATAACGACAAACTTTCCGTTTCTTAGCTGACGGAAGTAATCAAGAATGCAGTTTAAATAATTTTAACTTATGACTGTTTTTGAGATGGTTTTAATATTATTAAAATCCAAATGGATGAAGACAAAAAGGTGAGCGTTTCAAAAATTGAATTTTAAGTACTAAAGAAGAATATTCCTAAGAATAGTAAATGGTATCGTCTCTTTATTTGTACAAAATAACTGATCAAAAGTTTAAAATTATAAATAAAATAATTTTTTCTTATTCTATTAAAATTTTTTATACTCTCGTTCATCCATTGAAAACCGTAATACCTGAACAAACTAGTGTCAATTTTCGTAGCTACAAATTCAACAAAATTACATCAACATTCCGTAATCAAATGAAATAGTTATTACACTATTCGAAAATCTTTTCTTACTTTATAAATCTAATGAATTAAATGATTTTCTTGGATGTCACGCGGTCTTGTTCAAATATAAATATGTAAAAAGTATTATTGCTTTTCGACTCCGTAAATTGGTAGTAACACTACATATAATATTTACAATTTCTTTTGAAGATATTATGTATTCTAAACAAAACCACTTTCTTTGAGAGTGCGATATAACGTGAAAGCCATAAGATTTGACAAAACTTACGTTTTACACGTCGCAGACGGGAGTGCGTCGCATGATTCTGGAGTTCACCTAGTTCTTCGTAGTGTAGATTGAAATAAGTGAAAAACTGATTAACTCTTGTAACAAACTGAATCAGCATGAAGTGCAGTTCGTTGGGAAATTATTACTTTTATTAAGAAAAAGGTACCAGGATCCAGCGGAATTTCTTCAGCGATTGCGAGGCTGGCACCTCGGATGTGCATTGGACGGGACACGGACTGAGACGAGTATGTCCATGTGACATTTACAACAATGGCCATATCAAAAAGAGCAAATTCGGTGTGGGATTCCTGGTGGGAGAGAGACTCCGTCGCCGGGTCTTGGAATTTAATCTGTTGGAAGAACGTCTAGCGAAGTTTTTCAATATAGGGACAATCGGCCCACGCCTCGATAGAAGAGAAGGACGATGTGACCAAAGATGCTTTCTATGACCACTTGGAGCACACCTATGAGAGCTGTCTCTACCACGATGTCCAAATCGTGCATGGCGATTTTAATGCCAGGGTGAAAAAAAGGTATCTTTGACACAACGGTTGGCCAATTCAGACTCCACAATGAAACATTTTCAAATGGGTTGAGGTTAATCGACTTCGCCCGGGTCCGGAATATGGTTATCTCTAGCACTAGATTTCAGCATAGAATATTCATCCTGCTACCTGGCTGTCGAAAAGCCAACAACCAGATGGATAATGTGATAGACGGAAGAGACACTTCTTTAGTGTTTTACACGTGCGTACGCTCCGAGATAGTAATATCGACTCGGACACCTATCTTGTCGCAACTAATTTATGCACCCGCGTCTGTACAGCAAAAAATGTACGGCAACATATACAAGGAAAGTTCGACGTCAAGAAGCTGCAATCACAACACTCAGGCGAACGATTTTTTATTCGGGTTGCGCTCCTGCTCTCTGAGAACACTCATCATCAACTCGGTATTAGGAACTGTGGGACGGCATTTCAAGCTACTCACGTACAGCTGGTACGATGAGGAGTGCCTTGGAACGTTACAATTAACCACAAGTCGTGTGGGATGGGTTAGATAGGGAGAGCCGAAATGCATGAGTATAAAGAGCTTTACATGCTGGTCGACAGGGTTACTGCTCGATAATCTTACGAAAAAATGCAGCGACTAACAGAAGGTTTCAAGACCGCAGCATACTCTTGTAGAACATCCAGCACTTCTCCAACCTGCTGAATGGCAGAAAAAGCTTAACACCAGGAGCAATTACTCGTCTGAAGAAAAACAAAGCGACAGTTTCCGATGAATTGTCGGTCGAGCTATTCAAATGCAGCGGCGAAGAACTGATAAGGAGCATGCACCAGCTTTGTAGAATACGGTCGGACGATAGCATGCCTGACGATTGGAACTTAAATGTGCTCTGCCCAATCCACAAAAAAGGGACAATCGGCACCAACCTCAACATCGGTTCTATCGAGCGTATTGTGTGAAGAATTAAAGCTCACTGTCAACAAACGGATTGGACCTTATCAATGTGGCTTTAGACCTGTTCAAATATTAACTATGCGCCAAATCGTGAAAAGAAGACCGACGCACCATCTGTTCGTCGAGTTTGAAGCTTGTTTTGACAGCACGAAGTTTAAGATAAGGTGACACTCTGTCGTATGACTTCTTCAATCCATTGTTGGAGAAAACAATTCGAGCTACAGAGCTTAATCGAGCAGGTACAATCTCTTTTAGGAGTGTACAGTTGCTGGCGTACGCCGATGTAATTGATATCATTGGCCTCAACACCCACGACGATGGTTCTGCTTTCTCCAGAATGGATAAGGAAGCGAAGCAGATGGATCTGGTAGTAAACGAGGGCAAGACGAAATATCTCCTGTTATCAAACAAAGAGTCGTCTCACTCGCGACTTGGCTCCCACACCACAGTTGGATAATTCTTGCTAACAGGTGCTACTGTAGACAGAGTAGGCAATTGAGAGTTAAAGTCTACTCTCGACGAATAAAAACCAAACTCTATAAGTCACTCATTATTCCCGTTCTGCTATATGGTGCAGAGGCATGGACGATGACAACATCTGTTGAGTCGACGTTATAAGTTTTCAATAGAAAGATTTTGCGGAAGATTTATGGTTCTTTGCGCATTGGCCACGGCGGATACCGCATTCGATGGAATGATGAGCTGTATGAGGTATACGACGACATTGACACAGTTTAGCGAATTTAAAGGTAGCGGTTACGCCTGCTAGGTCATGTCGTCCGAATGGACGGAAACACTCCAGCTCTGAAAGTTTTCGACACTGTATCTGCCGGGGCAAGCAGAGGAAGACCTCCACTCCGTTGGAAAGACCAGGTGGAGAAGGACCTGGTTTCGCTTGGAATCTCCAATTGGCTATGAGGTGCCAAAAGGAGAAATGACTGGCGCGCTGTTGTAAACTCGGCTATAACCACCTAAGCTGTGTCTACGTCAGTAAAGAAGAAGAAGACATATCTCACATATTGACTGTTATTTTCGGAAAAGTCAACTGTAAGTACTGGGGTTCATTGGTATCTGGGGCTTGAAAATTAGTGAGGCGTATCCTGATACCTTTATTAGAATATAAAATTGCATTATATGGAAGGTTGGTGCGATTGTAGTTTAAACTTGGTTGAAGTTTGTTGAGTAGTTGTTGATATACTATATGTGATTCCCCTAACGGGGGCTATGTCCAGCTCATTGTCCGCTGTAAATGATAATGCTTCTAAAGTTTTATTTCTGCGTGTTAAAGCACTTTTAGTAGTTTTTAAACATTATTGAAGAGCACTCAATTTCACAATGTATAATTGTGAGATGTACGTTAAACCAAAAGGGAACTAGTCTGTGCCCTCAAAACAAAACAAATTAAACCACGTTTGCTAATAGCTGATATACATAGCTCTACAATCCCTTGCACCAAATTATACCGAAAAGAATAAGAGTGGCAAGATAGTATACATGGTAGTCAGATTGTCAAGCATTTTTGTGATCTCCTTCTTTCCTTAAACTTATCACAAGTTATTTACCAACTACAGTGTTACTCGCTATTACTTTTATAATGCATATGGAATTAAAAAACAAAACACTAGAAAATTAAGCGCCACTGCGTCGGCTGACCCCTCCATTGTCTGCGACCGCCCCATTTGCTTCTTCTAACTGTTATCACATAAAAGAGTATATGACAAAAAGAAATGTGTGTATATGTGTTTATAATATATCGTAAGTAAAACATTTTATTTATCAAACTAAGCAAACGGAAGAAAAACTTCGAAATGCCCAACTACCTCGTTAACTAACGGCGTAGTCATAACCGTGCATAATACTCTTATAGCCATGCTGCGAACGCAGAAGGTAGAATTTACACGACCTTCTCCTCTTGCCTTGGAAAAAAACTGCCCACTAGGAAACACATCCTGTTCTAAGTGAGTATGAGAAACTACTTACCTTTGTATAAGAATTGAAAACAAACTGATGTACTGGGCTCAAATTCAGAATGCTACTAAGAATTCAGTCTACATAACCGTGTTGCATTGTAGCGAAATCTGTGCCGAAACATTAAGCATAACATTGCAAGTGCTTGCTAAGGTATAAAGGCAAAGTGAAGAACACAACTCTGGCTATGGAAGAAAGATGCTGTCCCGTCACGATTATTTCCGAAAATACCTGTATTTACCGAGACGAACCAATTGACTGTGCCCTAAAAGACGGGGGTAATCAATTCACAACTACATTTGTAAAGTTTCACTTCATATACTTACCATATTTAACGTTTTGTTTTGAAATTGAAAATTATGATGAATATTGCACCCTTGCACTTACCACTTGCTTTGAACTGTCACCTTGTTTGGGAGTAGAAACGCTCGGGGTTATATTAATTCATTGCTTTGTAATTTATTTCCGAAAAGCTTAACGCGACAAATGCTTTAACCACTAATAAAGAATATATACATCGGGTTTGTAAAGAATATACATACAACAATGTACATAGTTCACCAGCTTTATGCTGACACACAAATATTTTAATCAATCGGCTTAGAATAGAAAAAGGTTCACAAATATTTTAATCAGTCGGATTAGAATGGAAAAAAGTTTACAAGCTAAATGTTGGCACGCAACTGTTTTAATGACTCGGATTAGATTAGAAAAAAGGGGTTCACAAGCTTAAATGCTGACACGCAACTGTCTTGATCACTAAATAAGGATGCGTAGCGGGTCGGCGATCGAAATTGGCGATGTACGGACTCGATAGTTAATTCAAACTGAACTGCTGTGCAGCGGGGACGATCCCTTTTGTTGGCTGGCATCCCGCTCCGTGTAATCGAGTGTGGTGTGTATGTGATTGTGTGTGTGTGAGTGTGTTGACAGCCGAACGAGTGGTTGTTGTCGGGGCTGTTGGCATGTCTGCATTCATATTGATCTGTATGGAAGAGTGTTAATTAAATTATAATTTTGTTGCATACTATAGGGCATATGAACATGGTTGCCATGTTATGCGGCATGAGTGGGTCGTTAGGTTAATCGACTACTTATGTTGTTTCGGGTATTAATAAAGGTTATTGCAGTTCTGCGTCACTTATTCCTTACCTCGGGTGGGGGGGCAATAAATGATAGCTAACGGCTCCTTTATTTGAAATATTTGCTTTTAAGTTTTCTTTTACCCCTTACCACTGGTAGGGGAAAGTAAAATATGTAAATAAAAGGAATCTTTTCAGTTGAGATTGTATTTCAAATCTGATTTTTATTTAGTATTTTTCTTGCTTATATACAAATTTTAAAACTATCTTATCTAATTAAATATATGTATGTTCTGTATGTATGTTACAGCACACCACATGGAGTTGTTTCCAGTATACAATTTAATACTTGTGTGTGTGCGTGTGCTGTCATATAATTTACTCACACACACATGTATGGTTTGGGCTGTTTTCAAGTGCACAAGTGCATTTGTAATCAATTGCCCAAGCCTAAGTAAATATGTTTATATTACATATCTTGAGTGCATGCGTATTGCATTTAAATGCATAAGTGCCTGTATATGTGTTGCATATATATGCATGTATATTTATGTGTTTATTTATGTATGTATTGTATTGCCTCGGCATTGGCGAAGATAAGCCTGTTCAATATATTTGATTATATTGCCGAGGGAAAAAGTAATTGTTCAATTTTAGTGGACTGTATGTGTTGTTAAAATAGTGAGAATTACACTAATTCATAGTTTATCTAATATGTTGAATATTCTTAAGTATAATAACAATGCGTACTGAATGTCGATGGTACCTCTTGTGAAGGTCTTCTTTCCATCGGCTACTGAAACTATGATGGAGAATTTTAATTCCCTCCCATCTATTTAATAAGGATGGCGATTCCACACCTGGCTCAGGTGTGGCAAGAATGTGTGCTCCTTTTAGAAAATGCCCTGGAGTTAGGGCTGTGAAGTCGGAGGGATCTTGCGAGAGTGCCATGAGTGGTCGTGACTGGAGAACGGCATCGATTTTAGCTACTAATGTGTGAATTCTTAATAATTAAATTTGTAGCTGCCGGCTGGCTTCTTGAAATAAGATTTGAAGCTCCTTTCCGCTGATTCCCATAAATCACCCATATGAGGAGCGCTTGGAGGTATAAATTGCCAATTGATACCTTGGGGGGCGTACTTTTGTACGATATCAGGGGACACTTGTTTTAAGAAATCCACAAACTTTTTTTCTGTGGCTCGTTGAGCTCCAATGAAAGTTTTGCCATTATCGCTTATGATTTTGGATGGGAAGCCACGTCGAGCTTAAGACGGTTGTCAAAAAAGTCTTGCGGTATTTTCACTAGTTGGCCCTGAAAGCGCGTAGTTCTAGTTTTATTCGTCGCATTGGGTCATGCTATACATTTTTGGAAAGCTCATTTCACGCGCTAACACGTGTTTGATTGATTGTCGTTTCTTTTAATTCGTTCGTGAGTTATAGCGTCGCAAACATCGAGCAAAATGAAGAGAAAATACGGCATATTTTACAGTACTACTACGATAAAGGCAAAAATACATCTCACGCCGCCAATAAAATTTGTGCAGTGCAGTTTATGGACCCGATACAGTTTCCATTTCCACCGCACAACGATGGTTTCAACGTTTTCATTCTGGTATAGAGGTGGTCGAAGATGCGCCAGGTGATAAAATCGCTGAATTGGTCGAAAGAGACCGGCATAGTAGCAGCCGTAGCATCGGTCAAGAGCTGGGCATGAGTCAGCAAAAATTCATTTCAATTTCAATAAAAAAAAAATTCAATAAAAATACCGCAAGACTTTTTTGACAACCCATTATAATACTCTTGGCGTACCATATGTTGCATGAGGCGCTGTTCGGCGTGTAACATTAATATATCGATGTAATTCAGAAATAATGTGGCAAGAGGAGACTTCTCATGTATTATGATGGGGTGGGGTTCGTTGTAAGTCCAGCTTGAATTAGCGAGCCGACCAATGACACGAAGCAGACTTTTCTCGTCTAAAAATGGGTTTAGAGAGTGAGCTCTTATTATTAATCGGCTTCGATTCTCCTAGTAATGATATGTCGCGGCTAAAGTAGCGCGTTCTGATTGTAAGCCCTGGTGAGTTAATGTATTGCAATGGGGGTAAGTTACTCCTTTAACTCTAAGTTTAAGTTGCTCTATGAACTTGAGCATATGTATATGCGACTACTCTGAGGCTCGGGGAACGATGAAAATCGTTTAAGGATCTCGTTATCATCCAATATTGTATAATAGGTGTCGATTTTTCGACTTTCGGGGCGATTATTTTGCGCATATCTGATTGTGGCCAAGAATCTGTAGATTCGATTAACCATACGGGGCCATTCCACCAGAGCGTGGTGGTGGCAAGATCAAAGGGTTTGCACCCTCTTGTACCTAGATCAGCAGGATTGTCAGCACTGGCTACGTGTCGCCATGTGTCTGCTCCTACTAGGTCAAATATTTGAGAAGTTCGATTAGAAATATATGTTTTCCGCGAGTGTGGTGGCTTTTCTAACCAGGCTAGAACGATTTCGGAACCGGACCATAGATATAAGTTGCATTTTGCCATGTTCCTGTGGGTCTGCACCATGGAAACCAGCTTTGCTAGTAGCAGAGCACCACAGAGTTCAAGTCGTGGTAGACTTATCGTTTTTAGAGGTGTGACTTTTGCTTTTGCCGCTAGTAGGTGTGTGCGCACATAGATCGTGGCACAATATGCCTTTTCAGAGGTATCGCAGAAGCCGTGTAGTTCCACTTTGTATTCGAGGGAATAGTTTACCCACCGTGGAATTTGTATCTGCGAGATGTCTTTCAGATTATTAGCAAACTGGGACCACTGTTCTAAGCGAAGAGGTTTCACTTGTTCGTCCCAGTCTTTTCCGTCTAACCATAATTCTTGAATCAGGATTTTCGCTTGTGCTGCGGGGTCGAAAAGTTTTGCCATTGAGGATAAGATTTGTCTCTTTGTTATGGCGAATAATGCGGTTATGGACTCTGTCGTGTATGAGAACTGGTCCGATATCGCATTCCATTGGATGCCCAGTGTTTTTGTTATACTTTCCTTTTCGTATATAAGGAAATTAGTATTAAATTTGTTATCGTTTGGTATTTTTTAAAAATACTTGGGTGATTAGCTGTGATCTTTTTTTAGAAGAAGCCCTGCGGTGTTGAGGGCCTTTATCACTTGTGATAACGACTGGTATGCTTGTGAGAGGCTGTGGCTCCCAGACAGGATATCGTCTACATACGTTTGTATTTATAAGACTTGGGTTGACAGAGGAAATTCTGTCTTTGTGTCTTCTGCCAGTTCGTGTAGTGTACGAGTGGCTAGATATGGGGCACAGTTTACGCCAAAGGTAACTGTTTTCAATTTAAAGTCGCGTATTGGACTATTGGCAGATTTTGGGAAAATAATCCGCTGAAAATCTTGATCATCTTTATGTACGATTATTTGTCGATACATTTTTTCGACATCCCCATTGAAAACGTATTTGTATATACGCCAGTTTAATATGAGGAGCATTAAATGTGGTTGGAGTATGGGTCCCGTGAATAGAATATCTAAATTTTGTTGTTTTTTGTCAGGCTTTACTACTGCATGATGTGGCAAGTAGAATAAGTAATATTTGCCTTTTATGATTTTTTCGCTTGGGCTCATTTCATCCATGTGATCTAAATGGAGGTATTATTCTAAGACACCATCATAATGTTGTTTGAGCTTACCTTTTCTAAGGACGTTTTTTCCATACTTAGAAACTGCTGTATTGCAGAGGTGCCAGAGTGACCTATGGCGGGTGTATCTGGAAATTGTTGTTTAAATGGTAGTCGTACGACATACCGACCATTTCCTGATCTAGTAGTTGAAGCTTTGTAAAAGTCTTTACAATACTGATCTTCTGGCGTTGTAACTGAAATGGGGGCGAGTTCTTCTAACTCCCAAAATTTCCTTAATTGTAAATTAAGACATTCATTGGATATCTCTTGCACTTGAGTTGTCACGGTGGTAACAGGTTCACTTAGTATCCAACCGAATATAGTATTTTGAGCTAGAAGGGTGTTTGAAATTTTTTCAACCCCTTCTAGTAAAATTAGAGGTCGCTGCCTAATAGAAGATCTATTTGAGCGGGGGTGATGCAGTTAGGATCTGTTAGCTTTAGGTATGTAACCATTTGACAATGCTTGCTATTTATATGATAGCTTGGAAGCATGTTCGTAAGTTGCAGTAAGACTATAGCTCCTGCTTGAATGCGCTTATCCGCTTGGGGGCAAATTAGGGTAATGGGGCAGATTTTATTTGAGTTTTGTACTACTCTTCCGCCCATTCCCGTAATTTCATAACTGGCTTGTTTTGTTAATAGTTTTAGCCTATTTTGCGCCCTAGACTCTACGAATGAACGTTGTGATCCTTGGTCTATTAGGGCCCTCAATTTGAAAAGTTCTCCTCGATGTTTGATGGAGATAACTGCTGTAGGCAGTAGTACCTTACTTTGATTCTCGCTGTGTAGTGTTTGAGTTGTTAATGCCTTTGAACAGCATGGTGTCTTTTTTCTCAAATTTCAGGATTTTGTGTTTCAGGAGTTGCGGTTGCAACTAAACCCGGACTCTTTTTGAGAAAGCGCTATCTTGGGGTGCGCTAGGAAAGTTATTGACATGCAACATTGAATAATGCCTCTTGTGGCAATATACCCAATTGAATTTGCTTTCGCAATTATTAAGATTGTGGGAGTGGGACAAGCAGTTTGTACAGAGTCTTTTTGATCTGACAAAGTTGTTCCTTTCATTGATAATAAGTTTTTTAAACTTTTCGCAAGCTTTCAGATTGTGCCCTCCTTTACACAGTTCACATGACGTTTGTTTATATTGTTCGGATGTGAACGATTGATTTTTAAAAAAGCTTCTGTTTAAACTGTTGTTGTTACTAGCTTGAGGTCTAATGGAACTTCGATTTAGGTCGTGTTGAACGTTTTTGGATCTGACCGTTTTTTTATCTACCCTTTCCGCAATTTCGTATTGGGTAGTTAAGAAATCTTTCATCTGATGCCACGTTGGGGATTTTCTTCTCGATGAGAGCGATTGCTCCCACAAGAGCAACGATTTTTCTGGTAATGCCGCGGAGCATATGTTTACCAGTATGGGGTCCCAATTGTCTGTTGGAATATTCTGTGTCGATAGAATCGACAAACAATTTGAAACAGTTTTATGAATTCTTAACTTGTTTCTTTCGGAATTTTTGGTAAGTTCATTAATATGGTGACTTGGTGGTCGACCAATATTCTTTCATTCTCGTATCGTTCTTTTAGAGCTTCCCAAGCCAAATTGAAATTGTAGTCATTTAATGCGAACTGTTTGACTATTACGCCTGCTTGACCTTTGGTTTTGTATCTGAGGTGATACAATTTTTGCGCTTGTGATAATTTAGGATGGTTTATGTACACGGCGGTAAACATGTCGCGGAAGGACGGCCATTGTTCATAACCTCCGTGAAATGTTTCTGTATCGCATGCTGGCACTTTAAGGTGAATGCTTGAACTCGCCTCTTGGCTTTGAATTTGTTGCAGCTCTACTCTCGGTTGAGGAGTAGGTGCAATTGCTTTAATTAATTTCAATTGATCGAAGATCATGTCTTTTGTCTCTTCATATTGGTCAAGGCAATTTTTATATTTGGAAATCATTTTCGGAATTTTTAAAAATTGAGTAGATAAATCTTTTTTAGATTAATATTGAGTTATAAAATTAATAAGAATAAAAGAGTTTTTTCCAAAAATAGTCAAATTTCAACCGTTAATATATATTTAAACAAAAATATTTTTTTTTTTTTTTCAATTGGTACTCGCAAAAATAGGTTCCTTAAGAAAGCTTCTCCAAATATGAGTTTTTAATTGTAACGGTAAAATCCTAAGCCTAACGGTTTTCTATTTTTTTAGATAGCAAAATTCAATCTCGCTTCCTACAAAACCTTGTTAATTAACAAGATATTTTTCAAGTAGTTTAAAAGATATTAACGCGAAATTTGATATAAAAATTTTCTATCTGATAATAAGAAACATTAGAAAACCGTTAGGCGGAGAATATCTCGTAAACGCTTAACTTAAACTCTTCCATTTTTATAGAGCAGTAAATTTCCTACAAAACTATGTTTTCATCATTCATTAAAAACTCAAAATAAAGAATTTTCCAAAAATAGGAGAGGTTGGGTTTATGGAAAAAATCATATCTTATAAAACCTAATTAACAAGGTTTTTTCTAGTTGGAAGCGAGATATAAATTTTTCTATCTTTAAGCATTAGAAAACCGTTAACTGAAAAAAAAAAAAAAAATTTTGAATCACCCTAATATATATGTATATATGGATATATGTATGTATATATACTTTTTTTTTGTTTGCGCACTTATTCGAATGCCCTCGTATAATATAATTGATATATTGTAATATATATATCTGTATATATAATATATATATATACCTTTTTTTTGTTGCGGACTTATTCGTATCCTCGTTATATATTTTTTATATAGTATATTGTATAATATATATGTGTATATATAAATAGGTATATATATGTATATATACTTTTTTTTTGTTTTTTTTTTGTTTTTTTTTGTTTGCGGACTTATTCGAATGCCCTCGTAAGCACTTTCGTAGTTACAGGCGTCAATACCCTTTTTATATGTGCCTGGTCTATATGTAATGCGCTATGGTACATATGTATATTCAAGTAATTTTATTGCTTGTTGTGTTTTTACGTTCTTCCGTAGTTGTAGGCGCGATACGAATCCAAAAGAGAGTTCACCATGCGCAAGTGTTCACCTCTTTATGCTTTGTGTTTTTTGTTTTAACTTCGTATAATATAAATTGAGTTGTTACTAGTTAATATGTATGTATGTATGTTCGAAATTATTATCTATATATTATTCTAAGACAAGGCGCTTATTTCCAGAGATCTACAAAACGTACAGAGACAAATAATACATCAAATTAAAGTGTGCGATCTGAAACTTTGCACAAATTTTACAGATTTTAAATTCATTGAACCACTTTTGATATATTTGCGTTTAAAGTTCTTCAATTTTTACATTAAGCTAATATAAGCAGCGCTTCTACAGAAAAGAGCATATATGTAAGAGAATGAATAATTAAAAATGTTTCTGTCATTTGCTTTCGTTACACACATACCCACATACGCGAAGGCGCAAGAGCGAAATCTAACAACAACAATGTTGT
>NW_026089622.1:36040524-36078657 GCF_024586455.1 Bactrocera neohumeralis
GAGGAAAACACCAACTCTTGCTAGAGTCTGCCCTTGAGATTTGTTTATTGTTATTGCGAATGCTACAATTATTGGAAATTGGCGACGCTTTAAAATAAAAGGAAGTGTTGATTCGCTGGGCTGTAAATTTATACGGGGCAATAAAATTTGTTTCCCTTGTGATTCACCGGTTAAAATTTCGACCTCCAAACAATTACAATGTAGTGCTTTTACTATCAAGCGAGTCCCATTGACCAACCCTTCATATGTATTAAGATTGCGGATTAACATCACAACTGTTCCAACCTTAAGCCTTAACTCATGAGGCGCTACTCCACTGAAATTAAGGGAGTTTAGAAATTCTGTAGGGAATCCGACATGCTCTTGAGGTTCTTCAGAAACGACAGTATCCACGCTATAATATACCCTTTCTTCACCGGGCAACATATTTACTATTTCGCTATTTATTATCGTACAGTGATCATTTTTTGGACACAAAATTGCCCGATCCTTCAAATGGTTTTGACTAATAACACCAGACTGAGGCTGAAATACCCAATCCACTAAATTTTCATTTAGCAAAATTATCACTTCTGGTATATTGATTTTCGACTCTGGAGAGAGCTCTCGACCTTCTCCAACACGCAAAAGAAAACTGTTGTATAAGGATTCTTTAGAACGCATATTCGTTGAGAGTTTGAGGCACCTAAAAAATTTCCAAAGTGAGCACCGTTTCAAACAATTACCAACTATAGCGGCGCGTGAGCTATTGGGCACCACAGGAAGAACTTGCCTGAAATCACCACCTAATAAAATAACATTTCCACCAAAAGGTATTTCATTTTGGTGAATATCACGTAATAATCGATCTAAGCAAAAGTAGCATGCTAATTCGGCGAGCATTGCGATTTTCTTCTCTGGCCCTCTGTTCCTCTTCGCGTTCAACCTTCGTCAATTGCTTATACTCATCTGCCAAGGGGTTAATATTTGAAAGCATTTCGTGGATTTCTCTCAGCAAATACCTATCGCAGTTTGAATTATGTTGTGCCCTTATATCAGTTGCTTGATCCGTGTCAACAATAAACAGCTGGGCGTAGGAGGATTCTGAAGGATGATCTGCATGCAATGGACCTACCCTATGATATATTGATCCATGTATTCGGAAGCAATATGGTCCGCGCCCTGTAGGTTCCGCAATTTTCGCTTCGAATGATGCAAAAGCAAACGAACTATTTAGCTGCCGAATATTCTCCAAATAGTGTCCCCGCCAAGAGCTCAAATCATTTTCTAACACAGCTTTCAAAAACTCAGGTACACGTAATTCTTGAAGTTTAACTTTTCCGCCATGACAACATGTCGAAAAGCCATTTCTTACCTAGTAACAATTTCAACCAAATATTAAGACAATAAGTATGTACATATATACATATATTACGAATATAAAACAATGAAAAGTACAGGTACCTTTTCACTTCCGAAATGTTTTGCTTTACAGTGTAAACATATATTAGTCAAACCCCCAAGCGAACTATACTCCGGAAGAACTACGGAGTTTAGGGCAGCTTTGAAATAACTTGCCATAGATCCCTCATGACTACGGCTCTAATAAAATAGGTCAATTCATATACATACATACATTAACAATTAAAAATTCCTTTTTATCTATAACATTCACCTCTTCTCTTCGACCTGTTAAACTCCTTTTCCGTCTAATTCGCCTTTGGTTTGGCATTTTATTTTTAATAATTAATCTGAATCTGAACTGAAATTCGATGTAGTATGTATGTATGTATTCGCTGGTAATAGCCGCCTTGACTTTTGGAAGAAAACTGAACTGACTCAAAGCTTACCTAACGCAATAACACTTCTAATCAAAATAACGCCGACAACAATATTTCTGTTAGATTTTGCACTTGCGTCTTCGCCCATACATATGTATATACATACATATGTTTGTAAGTATGTATGTGTGAATATAAAACAAAGTAGAGTGCGCATGTCAAAGCGCAGTGTTCCTTAGCTCGTACATACATATTCGTGCAACATAGAAGAGAGCGCATGTCAAATCGTAGATAACGCCTTAGCGCATGCATATGTATGTATGTACCAGTGCACATGTCAAAGCAAACATTTGTAATTTGTAATATTCGTCATTCTCTTATTGTCATAGATAACTTCATTGAAATCTCTTTTCTTGCTCTCTCGCTTGCAGCTGATCTGTTTTCTGAGCTGGCAACAAACACCCCACGCTTTTCTCACAATAATACAAGAATTTTTCCTTCATTATTATTGTTAGTTTATACAGAGAATTATTTTTCACTTTTTAGTTTGATATGCTTTAAAAGCGTGTTTTTTAGTTTTTTTAAACTATATTTATTTTTAATTTTTCAGTTTGATGTGAGAAACCCCAAATTTGTTAAAATGTGAACTATGAAATGTAGTATTGGTTAAGTAAATCGATAATTAGACAGCATTTAATATCTACTCGTAACCTTTCATTGACTAATTGTTATGTTATATTGTTTGCGACCAAGTTCTATTGACGACTTTACGAATTATTATTTCTTAATCGAATCATTTCTTCTAAAGCTTCACTGTTACAGGGGGTTTTACCTGTCAACTTTGAACAGTCTAGTTCTTCAATTCGAATTCCGTCCAAAGATCTACAACGACTAAGTGCTACATAAGCTTGTCCAGCAGCAAACAGCCGAGAACCCAGATAAATTACTGCATGATCTACTGTACAACCTTGCATCTTATGAACGTTCGACGCCCAACTCAGTATTATTGGCAACATTCGTCTCTCAGCGATTCCATAGCTGTATTTTGCTGGAAATTGTATTGATATTGGCTTATTTACGTGTTCACCATCTGAGCCGAAATTAATACGTACTGACGGGATGTCTTCTGCATATACTTGGTTGCTGCGAAAATTTGGCCAGATAATTTCTGTAACAAACCCCATATTACCATTCACTAAACCTTTTCACACGTCAATATTCGACCTTAACATCACTTTTGCTCCAACGAATATTTTTAATACATTAGGAAGACCTCCTGTTTTATTGATGTCATTCGGTATTACAGTATTTAAGTCCTTATTACCTAAATTTCGTGTAGCGGCAATGAGTTGGTCTTGTGCTTTAATCGTATAAATAACAGTCCCTTTTTCTTGAAAGCTCTTCAGAACTTTTTCATTATGTATAACAACTTGGTCGTTAGTAGGGTAAATCCTTAAAGCTTTCTCAATTGAGAATTCTTTAGTGGTATCTGTTGACACTTTTTCAAGAAGAACTTCAAGATGCTTCGACGTCAACTTTCCAACTCTTAACGCATTAAGCACATCTATAAATGTCGTATCTTCTTGTTGACGCATGTTTTGTTGGAGTTCAACCAGGCGGAATTGTCGCCACAAATGTGTAGCGGGTTTCATATGTTCTGGCTGTTGAAATACTTGATGTCCTCGGACAGGTGGTAACTGCATTAAATCACCAAAGAGTAAGACATTTATACCTCCAAAACAAGCGTCCTGTCTCTTTAGTTGGCGCAAACGAAAGTCGATCATGCAAAGCATTTCATAAGGCACCATAGAAATTTCGTCTATGAACAGAAACTCAACATTTTGCCATAACTGGCGCGTCCCTCTTAAATAATTTCCTGTAAGAAGTGGCATTTTAATGATGACGCCATCTTTTTGTACTGGTAGTTTCAACAGGCTGTGTTGTGTAGAACCTCCGACCAACCGTGCTACAACTCCAGTAAGAGCACCAACTTTCACGACCAATTTTTCATAATATCGGTTAACTTGGTTTTTCAATACATTAAAGAGAAAAGTTTTTCTGGTGCCTGCTCCACCTGTGACGAAAGTTTTCTCTCGTTTAATATCACCATTAAGTCGATTTTTAATACTCTCTGTAATGACAGTAAACAATTGTTTTTGATCAATATTCAAAGCGTGCTGTGCTCTTTGAAATTGATCATTGCTCATTTCTGTGTCCGGTAATTCTTCTTCTATAACTTCAGGATTTATAATCTCTGGCTGTTCTAAAATTTCAAATGCATGTATCTGATTGAATGCATTTTCAAGCTGTTGGTCACGCTCTCGAAATTGGCGCATATACCTGCTCATTTCCTTCAAACGATTCTCTCGATGTGAAAACGCCTCTTTTGCATTATCGAAACCTTCAAGTAATTCAGTTTCCAAACGATAAGGCATATATTGAAGAAGTAAGCTATAGAAAAAGTTGTCGGGATCTGATGTTGCTATAAAATATGGCACCCTAACAACTGCGCGAACCTTTCTCACAACCATTTTGCTCTTATCTAATAGCGTAATGAGTGGACGACGTGTGTTACGAAATTCTTCATACGCGTCGTGATCAACACTTTCCTCAGTTTCGCATACTTTTTTCGGATAGAATGGTTCAAACAACATTGCAAACTCTGTAAGGCTCATGTTTACAAAATCGTAATCGGGAGATTGTAACGGACGTTTTTGATATCTTTCAAAGATATTACTATAATAACCAGTTGCGTGCCCGTTTCTGTCGAATTGCAATACTCTGTAACGCTGTTCTGCCTTTCTTGTGTTCAGAAAAATGCAGCTTCGAGAACTGTCCCGTAATGGGATATGACAAAGTCTATATGCACATTCTGCAGCTGATACTTGTCGTTCATGAAGAATCTTCATACATATGCTGAACAGTTTGCGTGAAAGATCAGTTTCTTCGCGTTGAATTTGCTGTATTGCCTGCGCAATTCCAGAATCTATACCTGCAGGTTCTGCTTTCGATGGTACTTTGCTATATAGTACGCTATCGCTTCGTTTGATCCGCATGGCTAATTATCCATGTTGCCTGCCCACAGTCTTAGTAACTCCGGGTGGTAATTATTTACCCAAGCATCTTTCTTTCGACGCTTAAGTAAACAAGTTCTACCTCCGTTACGAAGAAAATCATCTGAAGAATGTGACACAATTCGTGTCTCGTCACATTCTTGGCGTGGAAAGTTGAATTGGCATCTTATAGAAGTATTATTTTTTGAACAAGTTTGTGTATGCCGATGAATTTGACATTTTTTAACTAATTCATGAAGCTCTGGGTCTTCTTCTTCTGGAGGGATTCTACAGCAACAATTACGAGCCAGAAGAAGTTTTCCTTCTTCTGAGTCAAACTCGGGATGATTTTCGATCCAAATCACCATATGAAGGTGAGGACTGCCCCGATTCTGGAATTCAATGCGCCACCAATGATCCTTCACTTTTCCGCCAAACACATAATCATTATTTTTTATAAATTTCATTAGAGCATTTACTCTTAACACGAAATGTCGACTCAAAATTACTGGATACTTCTCGATAAGTCTTTGGGTCTCATAAATATCGAAAGTACTGGGATCAACATCAGCCCTACCATCGGCTATTAACAAAGCCTTTCGTTGGTCTAGCCAGTTGAGATTATTTGAGCTAAATGTTACAAAGTATGTTGGAGGTCCTAAACATCTGATTTGAGCTAATAGTTCATTCAGAGCTGATCTCCAATCCGAACCTCTTAAATTTTTTACATAAATATGGACATCTTCTGTTGCTCCTTCTTGATTAACAATTTTTTTGCCGTATACAGATATAGTGCTTTTGATACTATAATATTCAAAGGATAAGGCATAAAATAGATAGTCGTTACGTTGAAATCTTGTGTCACTTCCCAAAATTCTAAACTAAAAGTAGTCTAACGCTGTAATATTTACAGGCCTTTGTTCTTTGAACCCGTTTTTTCCGTAAGGAAACAAGAAGTACCAGGCAAATTCTTCTGCTTTCAGTTCATGTCCGATATTAACGATGTTGTCTTTCGTTTTGCGGTTAATTTCGTTAAGGTTTCGTGAAACCTGTAGTTCATCTTCCACGTTGGGTTGCATTACATCAATCGTCGCCATCAAAGATGTCTGCAGTGGAATTAAATGATTAGGTAGTTCATATTGAGAAGTAATCATTTCAGACGCAGCCGTCACTATCTCAATACTCTGCTGTATTTCTATCTCATCAGGCTCATCTGTTTCATATACAACATCAACGTAATCAAGAGTATACTGCACATTTTTGCTGCCTGTTGTACGTTTACAAATCATAGTACATCACTCCGAATGATTGTCCATCTGTTATTATTATGCCGGCGCTATGTTCCATGAAAAGATCTTCCAACCCTTGACGAAGGGTGCGTCCGAAGTTTGTTTCATTATTCTTGTCGCTCAAGCTTCCATATATGCTTGGTTCATCGGCAAAAGTGATCTGAAACCGTTTGCCGAATGCGACTAAAACATCTTTTATTGCGTGGAAATTTCGCACCAGTAGGTATCCATCGTCTTCAATACGATAGGCCATTAAATTTCGCTCCGTTTGAAATCTTATATTGCTGTAGATTTGGTCACCCGTTATCATATTCAGGTTGAGGGTGTTTGTAAACCACTGTTGTGGCTCTTAGGATGTTAGACAATGCCATCGCACAGCATTGTACACCTGCAAATCCTGATGTGAATATGAGCTCGTTTCCTTGGTGCCATGAAGCACGTACAATTCTCTAAAAATCACATATTCTTGTGTAAGCACTAGTGTTATTGTTTAGTTCATCATTGATTTCATTCATAACCTCTAGTGGAGCTTTTTCTACTCTAATAATATCCTCTTCATTCATTATGACGTTTTGATCGATAGTGACGTCTTTATAAAGGGGATTGTTAGCGACCAACCAATGTAGTGCATCATATACCTTTTGCCTAGATACTGAAAACTGTCGCGTTACATTAATATTTTCCTAAAATTCAGTAATGACAACTATTCCAGCATTATTGGTGGTTCTTGGTAACATGTTCGGAAGTTTTTTAGTAACTTTGAAAACATCCTGAGCAAACAATACTGCATGACCTCGAAAACTATATTGCCCAAATACACCGCTTAATTTTATAATTTTAACAAATGGAATAATACGTGAAATCAGCCTTTGCTCGGCTTGAGATAATTCCGAAATCACGTCTGGAATAAAGCCTGGATCTAGATTGTTCCAATAAGATTTAGATGGTGGAATATTTTTCATTGAATTCAAATGGGTTTTGCAACGATTGCAAACAACCAAACATTTTTCTGCTTTAATTCATTAGGCAAATATGTGTTTGCATCTACTCGTACAATCCACTTAAAAATTTGATGTTTATTTCATCGTTTAGTACAAACTTCACATATCGCATCGCAAAACGAGTTAATTGCCTGCCTAAAGCAAAGTTATACTGGCTTTACGTAACCTTCGGACCTCTTCATTTTGTTTCTGCATTTGCATCAAACAAGCTTCTCTGGCTTGCTTTGGATCTAAGGCTCGGCTTTCCGCTGCATGCTGACGCATTTGCTGCAAACGATCCTTTCTGACTTCAACTGGTTCTGAGGCTCGGCTTTCTGCTGCATGCTGACGCATTTGCTTTAAGCGAGTCTCTCTGCCTTCCTTCGATTGCTTAGCTCTATAACTTCTCATATAGAGCCTTCTTTTCGTCTTTATTTTCTCTATTTCGCTTAAGTGTTCTGACGATCTTTCCATTCTTTCACTGACATTTGTTGTTTTTTGTATAAACAATTCGTTAAATAAAATTAATTCATAGGTTTATAATGAAAATATTTTAATCAAATATACTATACGACGCACAAACTTTTTGAAAATCTATGTATGTAAATATATTTCGCTTATAATTTTAAATTGTCACAACCGTACACTTCGACTGCTTTTTTTCGTTTGATTGTATACCTAATATATTCCTGATATTTATTATATTTATGGTGTCCAGCGGGAACCAAAAAAGTAACGGTACAAACTTGGGTTAATCCATTTCTATTGTTCTTGACTAGCACTTATAATTCAAGTGGTCGACCCGGAAAGTAGGTAAGCTCCATTTTTTCAGGTAGAGGGGTTCAAGTAAGGGGTAGGTAGAATATTTCTTTGCGTATTTAAAATTTTTATGAATTCTTATTTTATATTGAAAAAATCTATTTTTTCTTCTATGAGATTTACCAATATTGTGAAATATAAAAGAATATAACTTAAATCGTATTCTCCGCCATTAGATTCGGTGACAATTTTTAAAAAGCTCACATCGACGTGACAGCCAAAGTTAAAAAAAAGGAGTTTTCTACTGCAGTTGCTTCTCGGAGGCATTTTGAAAACTAGTATCTGAATTATTTTTTTACTACAAAAATTTTATTATAAGTATTAATTTTTTTAAAGTCACATGTTTTGCATTATTTGATATTATTTCTTCTGGTGCGCGGTTATACTTATATACATAAGTATATCTATATAAAGTATACTTTCTTTAAGGATATACATATGTATATTTCAGTATGTACATATGCTACTCAAATGTCGCCAAAACTAGTTTTATAAAGATGTTGCATATTTTTGGTGAGCTGCTTAAACTTCTACGTTTCAGTACCACTTAAAAAAGTTACATACATACAATACAGACATACATACTTACATACATAGAAGTGAAGCTAATAAAAGCGTATTAAAAATCGGTATCTTTCAAGCAATACCCCTGTTCCTGTTAAAGCACAAGCAAGCAGGATTGCAAACGAGAAAAAAAAATCTTTTTCATATACGAAAGTCATTAACCTTTTTCTCTTTTCTTGTTATCGCTCGTATACGCTGGGCCGTCTTAAGCCATGTGAAGGCCCTAAGGCAAAAGTTATCTTGGGCCCCCTGTGATTTTTTTTTATTTTTTATTTTTTTTAATAAACAGTTAATAAAGAAAGACATTCCAAAAAAGTTTTTACATTAAACTTAGTATTTTATTAATTCATAAAAATATTTTTTCTTGACATTCGAGTTACATACATAGTAGAATAGCTTACTTTATAAATTCACTTTTCGAAGTTTCATAGTAGTGAAAATTTTTAAAACATCTTCAAAGTCGATTTTTTCTAATACATCATTTTCTATTGCCATGACAGCTAGACTATTTAAGCGATTCTGAGTCATTGATGAACGTAGACAGTTCTTAACTAATTTTAATTTTGAAAAGCTACGTTCACCCGTAGCATTTGTTATCATCAGACATCTATATATTTTCAAGGCTGTCATGACATTAGGAAATGAAGATTGTAACATATTATCAAAAATTATTTTATAAGACTCCTGAGCCGACAAAAAGTTGTTAGATTCTGAATCGTTTAATGTCAGTATAAAATATTTAAAATGTATCATTTCTTCAGCGAAGTCACATTCAATGTCTTCGAAATTACACTTTCTAAATTTTTCACAATCATTCCTTAATTCTTCATCAGATTTTATTAAAAACGTTGTTAGGAATCCAAATAAGTTTTGTATTTCTGAGTATGCTTCAAGGCGTTTTTTCAACTCTGCACAAAGCCTATCAAATATTGGCAAATATGTTTCTATTTTAAATTTATCTTGTCCTCTAAACACAACATCTTCTGCATTTCCTTCATAGTATTTTTTTTTCGTTTCCTATTACGTTGGTTTTCATCAGTCCATTCAGTGTCAATAATCTCATTGGCTTTAGTAAGGTAATAATCAAAATTTTCTCTTTCTGCGATCAAAAAGTCTAACAGCGATTTTAAAAGATTGACTGCAGAAAAATTTGTTTGTTTTGTAAAGATATACTAACAGCATTAATCCGCGCTAGAATGACACTCCAAACTACAGACATTACAACATTTTCTTTTTTATTTAAATCCTTTAATAGGCACTTAGCTTCGTGAATAACTTTTGGTTTCTGATTTACGTTGTTTATTAGGTCATGTAAAGCTTGCTGTATGCCCTCATATCTATTTGATAAAGCTTTAGTGGCATCAGCTCTAGCACACCACCTTGTGTCAGAAGGCTTTTTCAGAACAAATGATGAACCAGATTTAGTTTTAGCATCTTCTGATAGACATTTAAGCAAAGTCCCCCAACGATAAGTTGACCGCGAGAAGAAGTTGTAAAGTGTTTGCATGAATCCGAAAAATGAGATTGCTCCAACGCAGCTTTCTACAGCATGTACTCCAACTAGGTTTAATGAGTGTGCAGCACACGGAGCGTAATGTGCGAGCGGATTATTTTATTTAATATGCGCTTGAAGCCCATTATAACAACCGGACATATTTGTATGCATTTTCGTAAGATTGTCTTCTCAAATGTTTTATGTCGATATTAATTTTTTTTAATTTATTTAAAATTATGTTAGCCATGTCTTCCCCCGTGTGGCTTTCAATTGGAATGAATGTTAAAAAACGTTCCATTACTTCTCCGCTTAAATTCGAAACATACCTTAAAACTAAAGTCAACTGATCAGTATGCGTTATGTATGGCGTTGAATCAACACTTAAGCAGAAATACTTGGCGTCAATGACATCCTTCACTATATCATTCACAACTCTGTCGCCCATGATTTCAATAATTTCTTCACAAATGGTTGCAGATAAATATGAACTTTTCCCCTTTCCTTGATTTCCATATTTAGATAAGTGTGAACTGAGGAAGGGATCATATTGCGCCAATAGTTCTAAAATACCCAAATAGTTACCATTATGTTGTGAACCAAGTATTTCATTCTGCCCACGAAATGCTAATCCACGAGATGAAATAAATTTTATGACTGACACAATCCGATGACATACATTTACCCAATATTCTCTTTCTTTGTTGAATTGAATCTCCAAAGAGGAATCAATCCGTCCAAGAGTACTGCGCCTGCGTATCAATGTCTGCACACATGTTCGATGTGCTTCACTTTTCTCGTGCATTTGAATTCGTTGCGCAGCATTCTTCCAATCAGAAAATCCATTTTGAAATTGTGATTGTTTTTGAGAAACACCAAAGAGAACACATGCTAAACAGTAAACATTCCCATTAGATGGAGAATACATTAGCCAATCTCTTTTAATTTTGCACCCACTTATATGATTACGAAAAAAATAGAGCTGGTAAGATTTCGATTTTCATCGTTGCCATAATGTCGTAATGAAGCAGAAAAGTTACTTTCAAAATGTTGACATTCTTTTGAATCCCTAGTACACCAAAATTCTTGTACTTCGTTTGTGATATTTTTCCATAAACCAATATCACTCTGGTATTCCATTTCTTTTTCCACTGCTAAATTACATTCGGTTATGCAATCTAAGACCGCATCCTCATTTTTCTCTTCTGCACCTTTAAAATTTCTTTCATCTTGTTTTTCGCCAATCTGTTCTATACACAGTACAGTTCTCGGTTCTGGCTCTAAGGTAGATATTGTTGTGGTGGGATGCTGAGATTAATTCTCAGATTTGCGAGTAAACCCATGTTGGAATAGTTTTGGTGTTTTTTTCAATTGCTCCTTGAGCTTAGCAGCGTTTTCTTCTCGTTTTTTACGTTTTTGTGCTCCACTTTTATGTTTTTTGTCAGGTATATTATTTGCCTTAAATAAAAAAAATAATAATAATTTGAATAGGTACATATGTACATACCTTTTTGTTCCGCAAAACAATATATTGAGAAAATTCCGGTTATGAATGAATTCTTTATATTACTAATATTATTAATTATTTAAAGCACTTCACAGCTTAAGAGCATTTGCACAAGTGAATTTAAATTTTAAATAGAAAAAATGCTTCTCAAATGCTTCTCGCAAAATGCGCTGCTGCAATGCCATAAAAATAACAGAAAGAAAGAATTTAACAGTTTCTTGTTTGCACAAATGTTCATTGTTGATCGTAACATAATTGTTATTGTAAATCAGAGGCACGCAAACGCTACTGAGGGCTTTGTAGCATGTATGCGTTTTTGCTACTTTTGTAATGGTATTTGTGTTGATGTTTGTAGTACATTGTTTGCAGTACTAGCAAATAGCACATCGTTGTGCGTTGCGCGAAGTAGTTTATGGAACATGTATGTCAGCAGGCGTCGACTGCTGCAAGCCCATGGGCTTGGAAATGAAATTTTGCCGACCACTGTTGTAAATTGTCTTCAGCAGAAGCAAATATTCTTATATTTTTTGTCTGCTCGTATATAATTTTGTCTGAATGACATAACGGTTAATCTGTGGCGCCGACATGATGTGCTTCTGCTGAAGCCTACCCTTGAAAAATATTTTAATTGCTGAAAAAAAAAATTTTGCTTTATCGCCGGTTGCTTTTCTGAGAAATTGTTGTTGTTTAAGCGTGCTTTTCAAGTGGCTCCCATAAGCAAATAAATAATTTTGAGTAATTTTTTTGTTCTTTTTATTTACTCTTCGTCGCGATCATACATATAATTTTTTTTTGCATTGTCTTTCAACAAGTACAAATTTGTTGTTCTAATTTTTTTAGTGGGCCCCTAAGTACCGATGGGCCCATAGGCACTTGCCTTATTTGCCTCGAGGCTAAAACGGCACTGCGTATACGCAAGTATAAACTAACGAGTAGTAGAATAAAGTGAAGTAGAAAGAAAAGAAGAACAAACTAATAGCACAACTATTAGGAATACGAAGCAATAAATAAAGTAGAAAAAAACAAGAACAAACTAATAGCACAACTATTAGGAATAAGGAAAACGAAATACGCGTTCGTTATTTGGTACATTGCGTATACAACAAAAATACAAGATTTTTATAATAAGGAAAACAAAATACGCATTCGTTATTCGATAGGTTGTGTATACAACAAAAATACAAACCCTTTATCTTAAAGATTCAATACGTATTTATCGTTACCAGAAATACACTGAGAGAAGTTTTTTCTTTCTCATATTTTCAGTTTTCACATACTATTATCTAAATGAACGGAGACTCTAAGGAATCTAAATCAATACAATATTTGAAAGTACAAAACATGATTTCGGAAGAAAAGAGCCCATGTACACCTTCTGAAGCTACACGCTCAAAGCAAGGTGCTAGAAAGCAAAAAAAGCTGAAAGACATTTCATATACTAAGTTTATTGCTGAGAGTGACAGTCTAATTTGATACTGCACTCGATTTTCATCTTCACCGATTCAAGACAATTCTGAACCGGTGTTAGAAATTAAAAAAGAAAATCTAGCAAAATGGACACGTCTCCAATCTGCATATGACGCGATAGTAGAAACTGACGAATCAGATCTACCCGAAAATTTTAAATCCTCGGCTTACGCCAAATATGAAAATTGCCTTGACCAATATGAAGAGACGAAAGCTATGATCTCCTATCAATTGAGATTAATTAAAGCAATTGCACCAACTTCACAACCGAGAGTAGAGCTGCAACAAATTCAAAGCCAAGAGGCGAGTTCAGGCATTCGCCTTAAAATGCCAGCATGCGATACAGAAATATTTCACGGAGGTTATGAACAATGGCCGTCCTTGCGGAACATGTTTACGGCCGTGTACATAAACCATCTTAAATTATCACAAGCGCAAAAATTGTATCACCTCAGATACAAAACCAAAGGTCAAGCAGGCGTAATAGTCGCATTAAATGATACGAGAATGAAAGAATATTTACCAAAAATCCAGAAAGAAACAAGTGAAGAATTCATAAAACTTCAATCCACTGTTGCAAACTGTTTGTCGGTTCTATCGACACAGAATATTTCCACAGACAATTGGGACCCCATTCTGGTAAAGATATGCTCCGCGGCATTACCAGAAAAATCTTTGCTTTTGTGAGAGCAAATGCTCTCATCACGAAGAAAATGCCCATCGTGGCAACAAATGAAAGATTTCTTAACTACCCAATATGAAATTGCGGAAAGGGTAGATGAAAAAACGGTCAGAACTAAAAACGTTCAACACGACCTAAATCGAAGTTTCATTAGACCTCAAGCTAGTAACAACAACAGTTTAAACAGAAGCTTTTTTAAAAATCAATCGTTCACATCCGAACAATATAAACAAACGTCATGTGAACTGTGTAAAGGAGGGCACAATCTGAAAGCTTGCGAAAAGTTTAAAAAACTTATTATCAATGAAAGGAACAACTTTGTCAGATCAAAAAGACTCTGTACAAACTGCTTGTCCCACTCCCACAATCTTAATAATTGCGAAAGCAAATTCAATTGGGTATATTGCCACAAGAGGCATTATTCAATGTTGCATGTCAATAACTTTCCTAGCGCACCCCAAGATAGCGCTTTCTCAAAAAGAGTCCGGGTTTAGTTGCAACCGCAACTCCTGAAACACAAAATCCTGAAATTTGAGAAAAAAGACACCATGCTGTTCAAAGGCATTAACAACTCAAACACTACACAGCGAGAATCAAAGTAAGGTACTACTGCCTACAGCAGTTATCTCCATCAAACATCGAGGAGAACTTTTCAAATTGAGGGCCCTAATAGACCAAGGATCACAACGTTCATTCGTAGAGTCTAGGGCGCAAAATAGGCTAAAACTATTAACAAAACAAGCCAGTTATGAAATTACGGGAATGGGCGGAAGAGTAGTACAAAACTCAAATAAAATCTGCCCCATTACCCTAATTTGCCCCCAAGCGGATAAGCGCATTCAAGCAGGAGCTATAGTCTTACTGCAACTTACGAACATGCTTCCAAGCTATCATATAAATAGCAAGCATTGTCAAATGGTTACATACCTAAAGCTAACAGATCCTAACTGCATCACCCCCGCTCAAATAGATCTTCTATTAGGCAGCGACCTCTAATTTTACTAGAAGGGGTTGAAAAAGTTTCAAACACCCTTCTAGCTCAAAATACTATATTCGGTTGGATACTAAGTGAACCTGTTACCACCGTGACAACTCAAGTGCAAGAGATATCCAATGAATGTCTTAATTTACAATTAAGGAAATTTTGGGAGTTAGAAGAACTCGCCCCCATTTCAGTTACAACGCCAGAAGATCAGTATTGTAAAGACTTTTACAAAGCTTCAACTACTAGATCAGGAAATGGTCGGTATGTCGTACGACTACCATTTAAACAACAATTTCCAGATACACCCGCCATAGGTCACTCTGGCAACTCTGCAATACAGCAGTTTCTAAGTATGGAAAAAACGTCCTTAGAAAAGGTAAGCTCAAACAACATTATGATGGTGTCTTAGAATAATACCTCCATTTAGATCACATTGATGAAATGAGCCCAAGCGAAAAAATCATAAAAGGCAAATATTACTTATTCTACTTGCCACATCATGCAGTAGTAAAGCCTGACAAAAAACAACAAAATTTAGATATTCTATTCACGGGACCCATACTCCAACCACATTTAATGCTCCTCATATTAAACTGGCGTATATACAAATACGTTTTCAATGGGGATGTCGAAAAAATGTATCGACAAATAATCGTACATAAAGATGATCAAGATTTTCAGCGGATTATTTTCCCAAAATCTGCCAATAGTCCAATACGCGACTTTAAATTGAAAACAGTTACCTTTGGCGTAAACTGTGCCCCATATCTAGCCACTCGTACACTACACGAACTGGCAGAAGACACAAAGACAGAATTTCCTCTGTCAACCCAAGTCTTATAAATACAAACGTATGTAGACGATATCCTGTCTGGGAGCCACAGCCTCTCACAAGCATACCAGTCGTTATCACAAGTGATAAAGGCCCTCAACACCGCAGGGCTTCTTCTAAAAAAGATCACAGCTAATCACCCAAGTATTTTTAAAAAATACCAAACGATAACAAATTTAATACTAATTTCCTTATATACGAAAAGGAAAGTATAACAAAAACACTGGGCATCCAATGGAATGCGATATCGGACCAGTTCTCATACACGACAGAGTCCATAACCGCATTATTCGCCATAACAAAGAGACAAATCTTATCCTCAATGGCAAAACTTTTCGACCCCGCAGCACAAGCGAAAATCCTGATTCAAGAATTATGTTTAGACGGAAAAGACTGGGACGAACAAGTGAAACCTCTTCGCTTAGAACAGTGGTCCCAGTTTGCTAATAATCTGAAAGACATCTCGCAGATACAAATTCCACGGTGGGTAAACTATTCCCTCGAATACAAAGTGGAACTACACGGCTTCTGCGATACCTCTGAAAAGGCATATTGTGCCACGATCTATGTGCGCACACACCTACTAGCGGCAAAAGCAAAAGTCGCACCTCTAAAAACGATAAGTCTACCACGACTTGAACTCTGTGGTGCTCTGCTACTAGCAAAGCTGGTTTCCATGGTGCAGACCCACAGGAACATGGCAAAATGCAACTTATATCTATGGTCCAGTTCCGAAATCGTTCTAGCCTGGTTAGAAAAGCCACCACACTCGTGGAAAACATATATTTCTAATCGAACTTCTCAAATACTTGACCTAGTAGGAGCAGTCACATGGCGACACGTAGCCAGTGCTGACAATCCTTCTGATATAGGTACAAGAGGGTGCAAACCCTTGGATCTTGCCACCACCACGCTCTGGTGGAATGGCCCCGTATGGTTAATCGAATCTACAGATTCTTGGCCACAATCAGATATGCGCAAAATAATCGCCCCGAAAGTCGAAAAATCGACACCTATTATACAATATTGGATGATAACGAGATCCTTAAACGATTTTCATCGTTCCCCCGAGCCCTCAGAGTAGTCGCATATACATATGCTCAAGTTCATAGAGCAACTTAAACTTAGAGTTAAAGGAGTAACTTACCCCCATTGCAATACATTAACTCACCAGGGCTTACAATCAGAACGCGCTACTTTAGCCGCGACATATCATTACTAGGAGAATCGAAGCCGATTAATAATAAGAGCTCACTCTTAGTTCTAAACCCATTTTTAGACGAGAAAAGTCTGCTTCGTGTCATTGGTCGGCTCGCTAATTCAAGCTGGACTTACAACGAACCCCACCCCATCATAATACATGAGAAGTCTCCTCTTGCCACATTATTTCTGAATTACATCGATATATTAATGTTGCACGCCGAACAGCGCCTCATGCAACATATGGTACGCCAAGAGTATTATAATGGGTTGTCAAAAAAGTCTTGCGGTTTTTTTATTGAATTTTTTTTATTGAAATTGAAATGAATTTTTGCTGACTCATGCCCAGCTCTTGACCGATGCTACGGCTGCTACTATGCCGGTCTCTTTCGACCAATTCAGCGATTTTATCATCTGGCGCATCTTCGACCACCTCTATACCAGAACGAAAACGTTGAAACCATCGTTGTGCGGTGGAAATGGAAACTGTATCGGGTCCATAAACTGCACAAATTTTATTGGCGGCTTGAGATGTATTTTTGCCTTTATCGTAGTAGTACTGTAAAATATGCCCTATTTTCTCTTTATTTTGCTCCATGTGTGCGACGCTATAACTCCTTCTTCTTCTTCTTAATTGGCGTAGACACCGCTTACACGATTATAGCCGAGTTAACAACAGCGCGCCAGTAGTTTCTTCTTTTCGCTACGTGGCGCCAGTTGGATATTCCAAGCGAAGCCAGGTCCTTCTCCACTTGGTCCTTCCAACGAAGTGGAGGTCTTCCTCTTCCTCTGCTTCCCCGGCGGGTACTGCGTCGAATACTTTCAGAGCTGGAGTGTTTTCATCCATCCGGACAACATGATCTAGCCAGCGTAGCCGCTGCCTTTTAATTCGCTGAACTATGTAAATGTCCTCGTATATCTCGTACAGCTCATCGTTGCATCGAATGCGATATTCGCCGTGGCCAATGCGCAAAGGACCATAAATCTTTCGCAGAATTTTTCTCTCGAAAACTCATAACGTGGACTCATCGGTTGTTGTCATCGCCCAAGCCTCTGCAACATATAGCAGGACGGGAATTATGAGTGACTTATACAGTTTAGCTTTTGTTCGCCGAGAGAGGACTTTACTTTTCAATTGCCTACTCAGTCCGAAGTAGCACCTGTTGGCAAGAGCAATCCTGAGTTGGATTTCCAGGCTGACATTGTTGGTGGTGTTAATGGTGGTTCCTAAATAGACGAAATTATCTACAACTTCAAAGTTATGACTGTCAACAGTGACGTGAGAGCCAAGTCGCGAGTGCGACGACTGTTTGTTTGATGACAGGAGATATTTCGTTTTGCCTTCGTTCACTGCCAGACCCATTTTCTGTGCTTCCTTGTCCAGCCTGGAGAAAACAGAACTAACGGCGCGGGTGTTGAGGCCGATGATGTCAATATCGTCGGCATACGCCAGCAGCTGTACATTCTTATAGAAGATTGTACCTTCTCTGTTTAGTTCTGCAGCTCGAACTATTTTCTCCAGAAGCAGCTTGAAGAAATCGCACGATAGGGAGTCGCCTTGTCTGAAACCTCGTTTGGTATCGAACGGCTCGGAGAGGTCCTACCCGATTCTGACGGAGCTTATCGTGTTGCTCAACGACAGTTTACACAGCCGTATTAGTTTTGCGGGGATACCAAATTCAGACATCGCGGCATAAAGGCAGCTCCTTTTCGTGCTGTCGAAAGCAGCTTTGAAATCGACGAAGAGGTGGTGTGTGTCGATTCTCCTTTCACGGGTCTTTTCCAAGATTTGGCGCATGGTGAATATCTGGTCGGTTGTTGATTTTCCAGGTCTGAAGCCACACTGATAAGGTCCAATCAGTTTGTTGACGGTGGGCTTTAATCTTTCACACAATACTCTCGATAGAACCTTATATCCGATGTTGAGGAGGCTAATCCCACTGTAGTTGGCGCAGATTGTGGGGTCTCCTTTTTTATGGATTAGGCATAGCACACTTAAATTCCAACCGTTGGGCATGCTTTCGTCCGACCATATTTTACAAAGAAGCTGATGCATGCTCCCTATTAGTTCTTCGCCGCCGTGTTTGAATAGCTCGGCCGGCAGTCCGTCGGCCCCTGCCGCTTTGTTGTTCTTGAGGCGGGCAATTGCTATTCGAACTTCTTCATGGTCGGGTAATGGAACGTCTGCTCCATCGTCATCGATTGGGGAATCGGGTTCTCCTTCTCCTGGTGTTGTGCGTTCACTGCCATTCAGCAGGCTGGAGAAGTGTTCCCTCCATAATTTAAGTATGCTCTGGGCATCAGTGACTAGATAACCTTTGGGAGTTCTAAAAGAGTATGCTCCGGTCTTGAAACCTTCTGTAAGCCACCGCATTTTTTCGTAGAATTTTCGTGCATTACCCCTGTCGGCCAGCTTATCAAGCTCTTCGTACTCACGCATTTCAGACTCTTTCTTCTTCTGTCTGCAAATGCGTCTCGCTTCCCTCTTCAACTTCCCTCTTCAACTCTCGGTATCTATCCCATCCCGCACGTGTAGTGGTCGATCGTAACGTTGCGAGGTGGGCAGCCTGTTTTCTCTCCGCTGCGACACGGCACTCCTCGTCGTACCAGCTGTTCTTTTGCACTTTCCGAAAACCAATGGTTTCGGTTGCAGCTGTACGTAAGGAATTTGAAATGCCGTACCACAGTTCCCTTATACCGAGTTGTTGATGAGTCCTCTCAGAGAGCAGGAGTGCAAGCCGAGTAGAAAATCGTTCGGCTATCTGTTGTGATTGCAGTTTCTCGACGTCGAACCTTCCTTGTGTTTAGTGGCGCGCGTTTTTTGCTGCACAGAGGCGGGTGTGAATCTTGGCTGCAACAGGATAGTGGTCCGAGTCGATGTTAGGACCTCGGAGCGCACGCACATCTAAAACACTGGAGACGTGTCTTCCGTCTATCACAACATGATCGATCTTGTTGGTAGTTTTTCGATCCGGAGATAGCCAGGTAGCTTGATGAATCTTCTTATGCTGGAATCTAGTACTACAGATAACCATATTTCGGGCCCCGGCGAAGTCAATCAGCCTCAACCCATTTGGGGATGTTTCGTCGTGGAGGCTGAATTTACCGACAGTAGTGCCAAATATACCTTCTTTGCCCACCCGGGCGTTAAAGTCGCCAAGCACGATTTTGACATCGTGGCGGGGGCAGCTCTCATAAGCGCGCTCCAAGCACTCATAAAAGGCATCTTTGGTCACATCGTCCTTCTCTTCCGTCGGGGCGTGGGTGCAGATCAGCGATATGTTGAAGAACCTCGCTTTGATGCGGATTGTGGCGTTCACCGGAGTGAATGATAGTACTCGGCGACGGAGTCTCTCTCCCACTGCGAACCCAAATCAAACTTGGCCACTGTAGTAAATGTCACAAGGACCTACTCGTCCCTGTCCTTGTCCCGTCCATCGCATTTCTTGGATGGCGGTGATGTCAGCCTTTATTTTTGCGAGGACTATAACCAGCTGGGCAGCGGCACCTTCCCAATTAAGGGTCCGGACATTCCAGGTGCATGCCCTCTAATCGTAGTCCTTATTTCGTTGGCCATGGTCGTCATCAAATGGGGGGTCTCTCATCCGAGGCTGTGTTTTCTTTTTTATTGGGGGTGTTTTTTACGTGGCGGGTCCCAAACCCAGCGCACAACCCTATGCAGGGGATGCTTCGCCTTCTCACATTAGCTCGCCTTCGAACGGATGTTCTTAGGCTACCCAGAGGATACTTGGTCTAAGACAGGAAGTAGTGAGCTGCTTGAGCTATGTGTAAAATAATCGTTTCTGGCCACTCCCAAGTGAATGGCGATCAGAGAACTTTCCTCACTTGCGTGAACTTCTACACATGACTCCATCCTCCGACGCTATAACTCACGAACAACTTAAAGGAAACGACAATCAATCAAACACGTGAAATGAGCTTTCCAAAAATGTATAGCATGACCCAATGCGACGAATAAAACTAGAACTACGCGCTTTCAGCGCCAACTAGTGAAAATACCGCAAGACTTTTTTGAGAACCGTATTAAGCTCGACGTGGCTTCCCATCCAAAATCATGAGCGATAATGGCAAAACTTTCATTGGAGCTCAACGAGCCACAGAAAAACAGTTTGTGGATTTCTTAAAACAAGTGTCCCCTGATATCGTACAAAAGTACGCCCCCCAAGGTGTCAACTGGCAATTTATACCTCCAAGCGCTCCTCATATGGGTGATTTATGGGAATCAGCGGAAAGGAGCTTCAAATCTTATTTCAAGAAGCCAGCCCGTAGCTACAAATTTAACTATGAAGAATTCACGACATTATTAGCTAAAATCGATGCCGTTCTCCAGTCACGACCACTCATGGCACTCTCGCAAGATCCCTCCGACTTCACAGCCCTAACTCCGGGGCATTTTCTAAAAGGAGCACACATTCTTGCCACACCTGAGCCAGGTGTGGAATCGCCATCCTTATTAAATAGATGAGAAAGAATTAAAATTCTCCATCATAGTTTCAGTAGCCGATGGAAAGAAGACCTTCACAAGAGGTACCGATGGAAAAGTACAGAAAATGCGGCAAAAGTTGAAGATTGTGTCCTGATTCATGACAATTGCCAATTCCATCGGCTACTGAAACCTACCGAATGGCGACTGGGCCGCATAGGGAAGCTTTACCCAGGCTCCGACGGTCACATCCGCGTAGGCGATCTCCGTACGCAATCAGGAAAGCTAACAAGAACGCTCGTCAGCTATGCTTCTTACCGACCGCCGATAACCGCGAAACGAAAACCGATAAACCGCTCAAATAAACCGAATATATAAAAAAAAATATTATATACATATATATTATATTTAAAATAAAAACCGATGTTCAAAAATGAACGTGGACATTCAGTACGCATTGTTATTATACTTAAGAATATTCAACATATTAGATAAGTTATGAAACAGTGTAATTCTCACTATTTTAACAACACATACAGTCCACTAATATATATTTAACAGGCTTATCTTCGCCAATGCCGAGGCAATACAATACATACATAAATAAACACATAAATATACATGCATATATATGCAACACATATACAGGCACTTATGCATTTAAATGCAATACGCATGCATTCAAGATATGTAATATAAAAATATTTACTTGGGTTTGGGCAATTGATTACAAATGCACGTGTGCACTTGAAAACAGCCCAAACCATACAACATAAATTATATGACAGCACACGCACACACACGTGTATTAAATTGTATACTGGAAACAACTCCATGTGGTGTGCTGTAACATACATACAGAACATACATATATTTAATTAGATAAGATAGTTTTAAAATTTGTATATAAGCAAGAAAAATACTAAATAAAAATCAGATTTGAAAGACAATCTCAACTGAAAAGATTCCTTTTATTTACATATTTTACTTCCCCCCACCAGTGGTAAGGGGTAAAAGAAAACTTAAAAGGAAATATTTCAAATAAAGGAGCCGTTAGCTATCATTTATTGCCCCCCCACCCGAGGTAAGGAATAAGTGACGCAGAACTGCAATAACCTTTATTAATACCCGAAACAACATAAGTAGTCGATTAACCTAACGACCCACTCATGCCGCATAACATGGCAACCATGTTCATATGCCCTATAATATGCAACAAAATTATAATTTAATTAACACTCTTCCATACAGATCAATATGAATGCAGACATGCCAGCAGCTCCGACAACAACCACTCGTTCGGCTGTCAATGTGCCTCGCCAAGCGGCTGCCCCAGTTGCAGCGCCCCGAACAACCACACCAACGGCGCCTCGGAGTGGAACGGTAGCATTGCCGTCAACACCCACGCTAGTAGTAGACCCACAGCGCCCTCGCGGCAGTACGACGACCGCCATTAAGCCGGGATGCACGGTCTCGTCGAGCAATAGGGCCATCATCATCCCGTGTCTGGCGGCCACATAATGGGACATCAGCACGACGCCAGCAACAGAGACCGCGTCCGCGCCGCACCTCAGGCCTCAGCAGTGTTGTACCCAAGCTCCAGCAACTGCAGCGAATTCTTGGCTGAAATATTCGCCTAGGAGGGCCGGGATGGCTAAATGAGCCTTAGTCGCCTGCCCTAAACCTTATCTACACACATCGCTAACACGCTACACTCACCACATTCACCTCGACATCACCACACCACAGTCCACATCAATCCAACCCACATGTGAGAGCATCTCACAGACACACAATCACATACACACCACACTCGTCCCGGTGGGACTTTAAATTTCCAATGGGAATAGTCACCGTCGCTGAGCTCTAAGCGACCGGGGGGGTCGGCAGGTCGCGGATAGCCGGACGGCCTGTAGTAGCAGGTTAGTTGCGAAATAAGTTTAAACGAATAAGCAATCCCCAACGAGAAGCGGCAGGAGTGGAGGTTGCGGTATAAAAGCCAGCTAGACCGTTGAAACTCCTGCGACAGTGGGCGAATCGACACCGCCCTTTGAAGTATGTGTCCCCCGCAACATGCAAGGCATGTTGTGTAATAAAAAAATCCAGGCGCGACGGACCCATAATGGGCGGCTTCCTGGTCAGCGTCTGTTCACCATGTTATGTGCGGCTGACATTACAACGTGACCGGTACACGGCGCGGCGCACTGGGAGTCCCTGGATATCTTAACAGCGATGTCTCCGCTGCTAGGATAAAAAGGGTGATGAGAGCTTGCTCTGCCGAGGTGTTAGCCGCGGGGTGTATCAGTAAACAGCCACTTCGGTCCCTGGTCAGGGAGTGTGCATTGGGCGCAGGAGTAGTAGCCTGCGTTGCCCAGTGCGAGCGCCGGTTCGTCCGTGTTTTCCGGGACTGGTAAAGCGAAGGACAGGTCTCAGGGAACTGGAGTAGGTGCATAGCCTCCGAGGGTACACCCGTTCCTGTCTATTTCGGCCCGCCCCCCTACACACGATGCGCTGTAAAAAACAAACCAATGGAGAATAATTTGAGAAAATACACCAAAACCAATAGCAGCAGTGTACCTGGCTGCATGATGAGCAACGCCACCCAAAGCCATGGCAGCATGTGTTTAACAACGGATTTATCCAGGGAAACGCCGAACTTTAGCGGATCTAGCGAAGCGGACCCATTCAAACGTGCACCAAGATTGATGCGTTCACCAAAACAAGCGCTAGTTGTTGAAAAACCCGTAAGAGCGAGGTCGTCACCTCCTGCGCTGCAAGACAGCACGCCTCAATCGGAACTAACGCAACCGAAGGGTGACATTATGTCGGAACTAGGGGACATGATCAAGAGGCTAACAGAAGCAATGAAACTGTCTCAACGATCGATTAATAATCAGATCCGTGACCTTCTTACTTCTGTCACAAGACTCCACGCAAGCGCACAAAGCGAGCACAACAAAGTCAAGGAAAGCAGACGAAATGCCCCCTTAAGGCTCACAGGAACTGACTCAACGCCAAAAAGACCCCGCGAGGATGAGCAGCTGACGCGAAAGAGCCCGCCAAAAAAAAGGCAGCCAAGAGGAAGTCCAAAAGAGGAGCATCGCGTACAAGAGGAATGAAGGAAACATTCCTACAAAAGAACGGAAGGAAGAGGAAAAGGCGGATGAATGGAAACAGGTGAAACGAAAAACACAAAACCCAATTAAAAAGGCTGTTTTTGCTCCACGTCCGAGGCCCGATGCAATTATCATTGCGCGCACTGGAAGCATGTCGTACAGCGATATTCTTAGAGCTCTCAAAAAAGAAGATGCTCTGAAAGAGCTTGGCGAGAACGTTTCGCGGATTCGGAAAACAGTAAAAGGCGAAATTCTGCTTGAAATGAAGAAGGCCCGGATGAAAAACACGGGAGCATATGAAAGGGAGATATGCAAGGTTCTAGGCGACCAGGTGAAAATAAGAGCCCTAACCCACGAGATATCAGTGGAGATCAGAGACCTGGACGAAATCACCACCAAAGAGGATGTAGTGGTGGCAATACGCTCACAAATTAAAGAGCTGAGTTCCTTCGACGTAAATGCCATCAAAAGCATCAGACAGGCGTACGCGGGCACGCAGACGGCAGTCATCAGCCTTCCCGCAGCGGACTCAAAACGGCTGCTTGAAGCTCATAAACTCAAGATTGGATGGGTTGTCTGCAGAATAAGGGAAAAGCCGAACCTCAGAAAGTGTTTCAGGTGCCTGGAATACGGCCATCTGGCGAGGGCATGTACGAGTGAGGAAGATCGAAGCACATGTTGTGCTAAATGTGGTGAAAAGGGACATTTCCCAAAGGAATGTGACAGAAGTCCACCGTGTGCAGCATGCAAAAGCAGCGGAAAAAAGGAGAACGGACACCGGATCGGAAGCTGGAAGTGTCCTCTATATCAAGCGGCGTGCAAAAAGACAAAATGAGAGTTGTCCAAATCAACCTAAACCACTGTGAAGCGGCTTAAGAGCTGCTGAAACAAACGATATTCGAAGAAAAAATAGATGTGGCGATAGTGTGTGAGCAATATAAAGACATAAACGCTGGCACGTGGATCTCAGACAAGGAAAAGAAAGTTGCCATATGGGCTTGTGGGAGCAACGCCTTCCAAGATAAGCCGCTTCTTGGAAGATCTTACTATACACGAGCGAAAATAGGTGGCATTTATTTCTACAGCTGCTATATTCCCCCGAGTGTGATACAAGGAGACTATGAAATAATTCTAGATGAGCTAGTGCGATTTCAACGCATGGGCAATTGAATGGGGTAGTAGCTACACAAACAGACGGGGTAATGCTCTACTCAAAGCGTTTTCTGTGTTAGACGCCGTGCTGCTCAATACCGGCAGTAGAAATACCTTCGAAAAGAATGGACGAGGATCAATAATAGACATCACATTCGCCAGCAGCACACTGGTTCGATCTGCAAACTGGAAGGTGTGCGACTTTTACACACATAGCGATCACCTGGCCATCTTGCTCGAAATCCGCAAACACACACAAACTCGATCCAGCGTAAAAAAATTGCAGAAAAAAGGATGGAAGGTGGAAACGTTCGATGAAGAAACTTTCAAACTTATGTTGGAGGGGAACCTAGATGGTGCGATCACCGTTGACCGACAGGCTGAAAAGCTGGTGAAGCACGTAAACAAAGCCTGTGATGCTGCTATGTGTAGGAAAAGGCATAATATAACCCAAAGGCCCGCATACTAGTGGAACGAGGAGATTAGCACATTGAGAAGCGAATGCCATAAAGCGAGACGCCTCTGCCAAAGGAGCCAAGGTACGCCACACCATACAAGATTGCGAGAAAGTTTTAAAAGAAAACGGAAAGAACTCAAGAAGGCTATCAAAAGAAGTAAGTCTTCGAGTTTTAAAGAATTTTGTGAAAAGGTGGACGAGAATCCGTGGGGTGACGCGTGTAAAATAGTGATGGCGAAAATCAGATGGGGTAAAAGTCAAGCAGCAACCTGTCCGATCCTCCTAGAAAAGGTGGTGAAAACGCTTTTCCCAACGCAAGAACCACAGTCGAGTAGAACGTTACCCACCATGATGGAATCTGCAACTGTAGGCGCGAAGGAGGTAATGGAAGTGGCGGAGAGATTTGGCAACGCAAAGGCTCCAGGTCTGGATGGCATCCCGAACTCTAAACACGCTTTTAACTCGGCATACTGGCCACATATACTGAGAGCATTAGAGGCAAGAAACACCCCGGGGTATCTTCTGAGAACAATCAGCAGCTATTCGTCTGACAGAATACTGTTGTACGATACCGATGCAGGTCCAAAAACCTACACGGTGACAGGTGGAGTACCACAAGGCTCCGTACTAGGTCCACTACTTTGGAATGTGCTGTACGACGGGGTGTTACGGTGCGGACGATATTGCGGTAACGATCGTAGCTAAAGAACTCTTGCAGATACAGAACATATGCGATGAGACCGTCTCGAAAATTAAAGACTGGCTAATGAACAAAAAAAACAAAAAAACAGAGGCAGTGCTCATCACGAGCAGAAAAAGGCTAGAAACGGTCACCTTGAACATAGATGGATATAACGTTGTAACGCAAAATTCTTTGAGGTGCCTTGGCGTTATGATCGATACGAGGCTCAATTTCAAGGCGCACATTGGAAAGGCCTTTGGTAAGGCGGCTAAAGTGACTGCGGCCCTGTCGAGGATCATGGCAAACATTGGTGGCCCAAGTCAAAATAGGAGAGCTCTGTTGGCCAAAGTTAGCCAGTCAATGCTTATGTACGCCGCTCCCATATGGGGGACAGCCCTGCGTCAAAAAACTTGTGTAAATAGGGCAAAGGCTGCGTCTAGGCTATGTGCCCTGAGATTTGTTTGTGCGTTTAGAACGGTGTCGCACGAGGCGAGTGCTATCATATCTGGTCTTATGCCACCGGATATAATGGCCTCTGAGTTAAGTAGAGTCTACCGTAAAACAAAAACAGTGAATAGGCGCCTAACGGTCGACGAGCGCAAAAAGGAGAGAAAGTCAAGTCTCGATGAGTGGCAAAAGCAATGGGATGCGGCAGATAAAGGAAGATGGACCCATAGATTAATTAAGAATGTATCAGCCTGGATCGACAGACAACACGCAAAGACAGATTTCTACTTAAAGCAGTTCTTATCGGGCCATGGCTGTTTCAGGGAATACCTACACAAATTTGGCCACGATGACGAAACACAATGTTCCTTTTGCGGAAATGCCGCAGAAAATGCAGATGACGTCTTTTTCACCTGCTCGAGGTATGTAGTAGAGAGAGAGACTATAGAAAAGCTGACAAATGAAAGCATAACGCCCGACAACATAGTGAGTCACATGCTGCGATCACGGCTGGTGTGGGCTAAAATGAAAGAGTGGGCCGCAATAGCGCTCCTAGAACTCAGAGCGAAAGAAAGGCAGCGAAGAAGCATAAGACCACATGAATAACCCGAGCGGTAGGTCGCGAAGAGGCAGTTATCGCCCAGCTTGGCCCTGCGATGTAATGCTTAACGGCGGTCCCGCAGGGCCGAATACAAGCTACAGCAGCCGGAGTTAAGGGTTTAGTACGTAGGCATACTGTTTCGCAAGTCCAGCAAAGTTATTTATTACTGTCTGGGTGTGGTCCCGAAAGAGGTGTACCCTAGCGGACAATATGAATCGTGCATGTATCAGTCCCAGTCTTCTTTAGAAGATTCCCCCTTCGGAAACAAAAAAAAAAAAAACACCACACTCGATTACACGGAGCGAGATGCCAGCCAACAAAAGGGATCGTTCAGTTCAGTTTGAATTAACTATCGAGTCCGTACATCGCCAATTTCGATCGCCGTCATGCTACGCATCCTTATTTAGTGATCGAGACAGTTGCGTGTCAGCATTTAAGCTTGTGAACCCCTTTTTTCTAATCTAATCCGAGTCATTCAGTTGCGTGCTAACATTTAGCTTGTAAACTTTTTTTCCATTCTAATCCGACTGATTAAAATATTTGTGAACCTTTTTCTATTCTAAGCCGATTGATTAAAATATTTGTGTGCCAGCATAAAGCTGGTGAACTATGTATATTCTTTACAAACCCGATGTATATATTCTTAATTACTGGTTAAAGCATTTGTCGTGTTTAAGCTTTTCTGAAATAAATTCCAAAGCAAAGAATTAATATAACCCCGAGCGTTTCTACTCCCAAACAAGGTGACAGTTCAATGGTCCTTCGAGCCTCAAAGAAAGGCACTATTGAGAAAAAAAATGAATATTGCACCCTTGCACTTATCACTTGATTTGAAGTAAGTATAGTAATAAAGTATGAATATCCCTAAATTTTTTTGGATTACAACCGATTTTAATATAATTTAAATCCCGCCTTTACAGCGACAACCATAACCAATGGTGTTGAGATCTTTGTATTAATTGTAAATAGAATGTGTATATTTTAAAATTATTCAATAATTATTATTAGAAAATTTATATTATAACTTTTGGTGTAGCTGAAAAATGTGTGCAAAGTGTGAATAACAGTCAAAAGCATACTGTTGACGCCGCTCCCGCCCAATTTCTTTTGGCACGTCTGTATCGGCAGAGCAATCTCTTCTTCGAAGTTTTAATTCCAACGCAACTAAACGTTAACTAAAAATAGTTGCGCGCTCTTTTATTTTGCGACAGCTCACCGCTCCAGACGTGGTAAGTGTTTTTCCAATTTGTTATTTTAAAAATATATGTATTATAAGAAAATTTTTGGTTTTTTATGTAATATTTGTGGAATAATTTGCGCCGACCGTTTCCCTACGGCCAACCATAACTACGGAACGAGCCAAACCGTGCTCCATAACCCGAATTATCATTGGTCCTTCGAGCCGGATAACAGGGGGGTTACTCTGTAAGGCGTTACGAATAGCAATGCCTTGCGAAAGTGAATTACGTTGCGAAGGGCAATCGGTACTCTGTAACACTTTTACATTGTAAACAGTGGTGCACTGTTTTCCCGTTGACATATTTCCAGTATAGTTAACATTACTGACCGAAACGAAGGAGAATGAAAACAAAATCAATAACAGAAAAGTGAAAAAGTGTAGAAAATTGACAGACAAACATAATAAAATTTGAAAAGTTTTATATAAAAGTAATTTTAAATCAATAAAAAAGGTGTGGATATGGATTCCGTTGTGTTATGGTAGGAAAACACAAAAGATTAACGAGTTGAGCGGAAAATCATTAGGGACAAGTCTAATGTGATGAGTCTTAGTGAAAAAAGTTAAGTTTTAATGATAAAGTGTAATGTAATTCTTTAAACTTGTTTGTCCTTCTACTCGAGTTTCGTGCAAAACTTTCGCCTAAGCAAGGAATCATTCAAATATGTGTTGGATAGCATAAGTAGTGAGCTAAAAACTCCACGCAGGTCCACAGGAATACCCGAAATTGTGAAATTAGCGGCAATTTTTAAATTTTTGGCGCAGGGAGGGTATCAACAGCAAATTGGACAAGATCACCATACAGGACTAGCTCAACAAGCAGTTTCGTGTTGTGTGTTTGAAGTTTGTAAGGCAATCGAGAAAGTGCTGTGTCCAAAACACATAAGTTTTGCAATGTCTTCAGAGGAGAAAAATGCAGCGAAACGAGCTTTTTACTCAATGTCTGGAATTCCAGAAGTAATTGGAGTGGTGGATAGTACTCACATCCAAATGATACGACCGACAGTAAATGAGCATTTTTATTTCAATAGGAAATTAAAGCATAGTATAAACGCTATGGTGGTAAGGCAATTGTTTTTTAATTTATTTTTGTTTTTTTATAAATATTGTTTCCAAAACCTAGATATGTGATCATAGGATGATAATAAAAGCCGTTAACGGTCAGTTTGGGGCGTGTCATGATTCACATGTTTGGAATTTGTTACTTTATAAACATACATATACGTACATATAACACTATTTAATAAAGTAAACTTTTTAATTTTTCACATTTTCACATTTATTTGATTAAAATTCACATTAATGATATAAAGCTTTAGTCTCTTGCAAATGTGTATACATATCTATATATGTAAGTATTATACATACATATATGTAATCAGTGGCGGATTAAGAGTATCCGAGGCCCTAAGCACGAAGCCTGTGTAGGCCCTCTATTGCTTAAATGGAAATGAAAGGAATGGAATGGAAGGTAGAAAGTATAAAATGAAAGTACATCAAAATAAAAAGTGTAGTAGGTATAATTTAAAACTTAAAACATTTTTTCATTGCCTTAATCAGAGCAAACTCCGAAATTACATCGTCGAAATTTATCTGACGAAGTATGTCTGCCTCAATACACATTAATGCTAAAGAATTAAGCTTGTCTGAACGGATTTTTGTTCTTTGCGGGTTTTTTAATCTTTTTAGTTGTGAGAAGAATCGTTTAGCAGAGCAGTTAGTAATCATTAAACTGTGAAAGATTCTAAACGCCACTTCTATATTTGGGAAAACGCACTTTACTTTATCTTTAATAATCATTTCATATAGATCGGAATGGGTGACCTTTGTTTCTGAAAATTCATTTTTTTCGAACATATTTGTGAAAATGGTTAAATTCGCCGAGGAAGTTTTCATTGAAGTCTTCTGGGTAAGATTCTAAGAGCAACTGGATATCTTTTTGATATTCTGAACATGACTTATTTAGATCCGCAAGAAATGAAAATTTTTGTGAAACTTCGTGGTATACATCACCTCTTCTTTGCATTGGAGCATTAAGTGTGTCAATTATTACACTGAAAGTCTCAATGCGGAATTTGTCTCTAGGACTCAAATCAAGTTCCTCTGTATTTCCATCATTTACTTGTTTCTTCCTAATTTGTTTTCGAGTTTCCTTATATTCCCCATTGGGAAACATTTTTCTTGCCTCGCCTTCAAATTTTTCAAATTGATTCCTCATTTCAACGAGATGACCTGATAAATAATGATACAAATTGGAACACGTTTTAAGATCTAATCCCTCTTCTTGGAGTCTTTTACTGGTGCGATGAAAGAATTCATTCCGAGTGTCCGACAGCGACTTCAGAACGCTATCGTTGCCTATTAACTCTTTTAAAACTGCCCAACGATGAGTAGAAGCCGAAAAAAATTGTATGACAACTGCACAATTGAAAAAAAAATCAATTAACAGGACTACGACCAATAAAGTTTAGAGTATGTACAGCGCATGGTATAAATACAGCATATTTATTATGCTCCAAAATTTTTTGCTGCATCATCAATTCTCATCATGTCCCCTAAAGGCCAAACCATGTTCTGCAAGCGTTTGTATAACTGCAATAACTCGTTGCAATACATTTTGGCAATATTTTCCTTTTTCTTTCACTTGTGCCCCTAGATTTTTGGTGATCTCTAGATCTTGTCTTCGACTCAAATAAGTTAGCATAAAGTCCTTATGAGCTGAACTATTGAGCACCATGAACTCAATTGCAATTACGTTGCGCCAATCTCTAAATCCGTCAGCTGCAAATTGTCTCGGCGCTGTGGCGATGGATTTGTTGCAAACAAAGCAATACAAAGATCTTTTTGTTTTTGAACACAGTAACCATTCCCGGTTGTTTCACCGTTGGCTTTTTTACCGAAAAATAGTCGTGGTGTGCAAAAACAGACACTTTTACCACTAGCATATGTACGGCGCGATTCATAAAATGGGCCCTGATGATGCTGACAATTTTCTGAACCGTGGTCAATAGGATAGCAAATATCTTCCTCAGCAAATTCCGTCCACAGCCCAGCATCTGTCTTTTTATTGGAATTTACGAGTTCAAATTTTGAAACTTCAGGAATCGCAACAATAACAGGTTCAGATTTATCGGGAACAGGAACAGGTGTTTTAATTTCGCTATTTATTTCATCGTCTGTAGTACTGTTTTTATCAAGAAAGCAGATGATAAAGATTGAGATTCTTGACATTCATTATTATCTTTACCAGATTCTAACTGATTGGTTAGAAAAAAAGATTTGATTTTTGGCAGTGCATCTGTTTTTTTCTTCTTCAGCTCTGCCTGTTTGCGTTTTTGCGCGCCATTGAGATGATGGCGTTTCATGTTTAATATATGTAGATGATTAGTATCAATAACAAATATCACCTTCTGTATACGTACGGTGCCCTCTGGAACGTGAAATAAATTAGTTATAGCTAAAAAAATATATAATAGGGGCTTTTATTGCGTATGTGTAGGCAGTGTATAGTAGGTTATTACAAAGTAATAAACAAAGTGCAAAAGACATCGAACCTTTTTGTATGAAGCCGAACATATCTTAACTTGTAAATACATGAAATGTATTTTTTTTTGTGTACAGGTCAATAGAAACCTAGGCCAATCGATAGAAAATTTTATCTAAAACTAAGTACTCTTACTTATCTAATAATTACTCTTTGAAAAAATGACGTAAATCTCATCATTTCCGAGATATTTCCGTGTGAAGTTATAAAATCAAAAAATACGATACTCGGTAGGTAAGTAGTAGTCGGTTACCGACTTTCGGTACTTATTGCGCCGGCGACTGATGTGCTGAACACATTGAGCGCGACACGACATGGCAGCACGACAGTGAGCTGAAAATGGCGTCGTAAATCCTACTACATGAACATTTGCAAGAAGGCAGTGACACAACAATGGCCGGCATGTGCACAAAACAACGCAGTTGTCCATTTTGCATGTACACAATTTCGTTGTGGCCATACTAATACCTTTCACTTAAATGTAATTTGGGGCAGGGGCAGGGCTCTGCGGGGGTGTATGAAGGGTCACTCCCGGACTGCTCGCGCCTTGTGCTTTCGGAAAAATTTATTGTGGATGAATCTCGATAAAATGTAGGTATAAAATGAAACGCCAGCAGAGGATGGAGGCCCCTGGAGAACAAAGGCCCCAAGCATGTGCTTGTAGTGCTTATACGTTAATCCGCCACTGTAAGTAATAAAAAGTAAAAACTATCACATCAACACAAAATACGTTTTTAAATCAAAACAATTTATTTAAACTATTAATATAATAAATAAATAATTATCAGTAAGTATTAAAAAATAAGTAACAGACTTTAATGTCAATAACTAAAATACAACATTTTTATTGGTCGGGCCGTTCAATTTCTAGCATTTGCTTTTTTAGTTCTAATGTTGCAAATTTAAGTTTGGTTGTGTCCAAATCAATCCTTTTTTGTGTTCGAATTTTTCAACAGCCAATTTATATTTTCTTTTACCCATTTTATGTTGTTTTATCATACATTTTGAAATCACCTTTAGGTTTTCATTAATTTAACACTTTTAATGAACCTTTGTGATAAGCGATTTGGTTATCCACCTGCTTATTTAAAAGGCTCTCTTTCTTTTGCGGAGCGACTCTTTGACGTGAACAATATGGCATTTCATCCACTGGCGTTGGTTCATTCTGTCGGAATTCGTCGGTTGTGATGTCTGACCCACTTGGTTACATTAACTGTGCTGCACCAAATTCTAAGGTGCCACTTATTCCACTGACGGATATTTCCATTGCCAGAAGCTCACTAACCTGCTCCCCCAACGGTGTTAAGGAGCAATGACTTGGAGGACCACCACCAGTTCCAGAGATACTTAGTTTGTTCCGCCGCATTTTTGCTTTCAAATGGGTTTTATAATCCGACCAAATCTTTAAATAATTAAGTAATAAGTGCTTCAAAAATCATTTATAATTAAACTTGTTTACCTTTTTCCATTTTAAAACATCGCGCGATGGTGGCCCCGCAGCATTAAGGTCACATACCAACTCTTTCCATAAATTATTTGCAGCATTTTTCGCGTCCACAGTTTTCAGTTGTCCTTTGAAAAGTTCCGAATGTGTTTTCATATAATTAATAAAAATTTCGAATTGTGTTGGGTTTGTTTGTTTATTTTTAGAATGTTCCCTGTTAAATAATTTTTTTTTAATTAAAACTACAAATATGCCTTATAAACTTACATTTTTTGTCCGTTGCGCTTGCCAGTTTGATATCGAATCAAAAATTCGATAAACGCACAGATTTGACACTCGTTTACGCAATACAGAGTGGTGCCATTGCGAAGGGGTAAAAATAAAATCGCAAAATGCAATTACCAATTCGCTTGTCGCCTTACAGAGTTGCCTTTTTTCATTAACGAGCTTTTTCACCTGCGCAACGCCCTACAGAGTAACCCCCCAGGTAACAAGTTGATTTTTTATTCAAAGTGAAAGTGCATAATTTGCCCGATTTAGCAACACGCAAGTTACAGCCAAACATATGTATTTTGGATTTGTGCTCTGCAAGCTATAAGGCAATAGATTGGTTAATTTGTGCATAAGTTATAATATGTACAAAACCCTTTGTGCTGTGTGAAGTGGAGACCAAAACTTAGTTTTGGCACTCTACCCACAAAATCAACGCACAAGACTACAGATAGTATTGTACTTCATTTAAGTACAACAATAAATACACCTGGCAAATGCACACATTATTTCACTTTGCAAAAAAAAAAACCACATATACTGTTATTCGAAAAAAATTATAAATTTCTTGGACGTACAAACATCGTCTGGAGCGTCAAGTCCAGTCGCTCAACTCTGCCTTTCCATATATTGCTCGAATAGCAATAAGGGCAAGCAGCAATAACGCAGCTGCAGTTTCGCGAGTGCAAAAAAAAATATATAATTACAAGTGAAGTGAGTGACACGAAAAATTAGGCAGCAAAGTGAGAGCAGCACAGGCAATGCAGCAAAGGGAGAGCAGCAAAGGCAAAGCAGCACAGGCAAAGTAGCAAAGGCAAAGCAGCGCAGCACCATCCCAGAAGATGCAGCCTAATGCACGGTTAAATGCTGTCAGAAAACTCCACGTCTGCCTTAACTGTTTATCAGACTCACATGAAGTCAAAAATTGTAAAAGTATGTTCAATTGTTCCAAATGTAAACAGAGACATCACTCTATGATTCACCGGGATCAGAGTGAAGAAATTGCTCAGATATCCGACAGCACAGACACTACTGAGATTTCTACTAAATCTCATATGGCCCATATGTCACAACGAGGGCACCTTCACTGTCAGAGCCCTGATCGTTTCGGGATCTGAAGGAACCTTCGTAAGCAAAAGTCTACAAAAACGCTTAAATCTGACAAGCAAAAGGACAGCACTCGAGTTTCAAGGTTGACTTGTTGATCGGAGGGATCTTTACCCGAAAATCATTCTAAATGGGGTAAAATCTAAGATCTTTGGATCCCTCATTGCACATCGTAGTGTTCGGTTGGATTTTAACAGGTTCCGTTCCCTCCGAAGAAACAAAAATAAATGGCAAAGGCGACAGACAAAATTCAACAATAACTCAACAACAAACACAAAACCATTTTTGTAGTGAAAATAATACTAATTTTATATTTATACAACAGCAACAACATCAGCAGCATCAACAGCAGCAGCAGCAACGAAAAGATCATGCCAACAATGATGGCGAAACAAATGATGCGCCTGGCTCATCGAATCACCCTGATACGCATGGTGGCGCATTTCGAGCACCCGGCGTTGGGATGCAATCGCACAACGGTGACCACGTATCTGGCAGTAATACGTCACAACAACACAATCCGATAAGCTCTTCTTGCTCTCACTCAACAAGGAGATCAACCGTGTGCCCGAAGAGATACGACTCGATGTCAAGGGCTAATTCATACAGGTGCTCAAAAAATACCAGAAAAAACCACCGGTGAAACAGGAGAAAACCCAATCACAAATGACAAGATAGAATTGTCACAGCATGCTCAAATAACGCACAGCATGTATCAGCTGCAAAAGAAATACGAGAAAACTGAAAAAGAAGCATCGCCACAATCTCAAGTTGAACGCGTGTCGGCTTCAGCCGCAGCGCTACACGCACAACTATGGAAATGGAAGAGAATTCATTGACAATCGCGACGTATTCGGACCCCTATCAACCGTGTCAACCGACGTCATCAGTCACGCAAAGCTCTGACCAACGATCGACTGGACTCGAATCGTCTCAGCTACATTGCCCGGACCGAGCGGAACGCCATTCGTTCCGCCGGCCACCCCATCCGAAGCGAAGGCGTGGACGAGACGCTCAATGTCAAGCACATGCATGTCGTATCATCAACAATAGGCACGCAACACTACCCTGGCTGCAAAGAATTGCGCTTTAATAAGAGTTCCAACTGCAACCAGGCTCATAACAGTGCGTGCCATTATTAGCCCCGTCAGTCCATCCACTGATTCACGGTTGGACAACTCATCACTCAAAATACGACACTGGGATATATAATATCCGGCGTCGTATAACATCGGCACAATAAAGTGCACTGATTGCCGACGCCTCACACATTTACCACCTACCCAGGATCGACTTAGACTCAAGTCATCTCGCCGACCTCGGAATGTGGTGACTTCTATGCAAATTGGCGGCATGGCAATGTAAGACTGAGACTCGTTTCATCTCAGCGGCATTTTCCGGACCGAACCAGACTCGTTTCGTCTCGTCGGCCACCCCATCTGCAAAGAAGACGTGGGAGAGGAAGTATAGGAGCCGGGTAGTTAAGTTAGCTATAAGTAATTCATTGGAAACTACATTTGCAGTAAGACTGCAAGGCGGGGATAATGTTGACGCCGCCCCAGTCCACGGCCAAACACAACTACGAAACGAGAACGAATGAAATAAAAATTAACAAAGTGTGTAAATATATATGCATATAAAGTAAAAAGTTGGATTCAGTGCTCTATGTAAATCTAAATTATCTAGCGGTGACCAGTTACCTAACTTTTACCCATCTTTTAGGAAGCTTATATTATTTTCTAAACCAATAATATTTACTAATGTACATAATCAAACGCATTTGTATAAATTTCCATCTTTCTTTAACACATTGGTATTCTGAATTGATTCACTATACTATACCTGTACTACTCACTTTCATGCCTCTTACAGAGTCATTACTTACCATATATGAAAATTTTCGGTAATGATTGGACACTTGAGATAACTGAAGCTTGTCAGTTATTAGTCTAAATTTATAAAAAATAAAAAAAAATACTTTTGTTCAGTAGATAATTTAATTTTATGATATTTCACATTTGCGCGCTCCCACAAATAATAAAAAAACAGGAGAATTTCTATGCGATGAGTGATGAAGAACACTTTTCTCAATATTTGAGCGGTTAGCGTATTAGGTTTTCAAATGTTGAGTTTGTAAACTCCTCCTTCGTTAAATTTGAAAGTCCGCGTTCGATTATATAAGTAAAATTTGGTGTGGCAAATCTGATATTTCTATGGCGAGTGATGATTCAAACTTTTTTCTATGTAGATATGGAGTTGGCGTCTGACCCTCTGATTTCAACGATTGCGATATGCCTTCATACCAATACATGTAACTATTGTTACCAATAATAAGATCAATACTATATAGATTGAGAATTTGGCTGAATTCCAGTATTCAGTCAACGTAATTGTAATCAATAATATGCACATGTTAAAGCATTTTTAATGATAGAATGTCTTCCATCACTTCGGAGCTTGCCATAGGCTGGGGCCGGAATCGAATTAAATATATACTCGGTTACAATTGGTTTTCCGTGTACATGGATAGCAACATTGTCGTGCCGAATCACGGAGACGCCCTTTAGTGGTATTAATTCACCACTCATGCTACTTACACTAAGGCTACTTACATACTAGTTTAGGAATAACCCTGCCAGCCAAAGTGGTGAAAAAAATAGTGAAACGTTAGCTTTTCAAACCCTTAAAAAGTGGGAGCCTGCCGTATGCACTGTGCAGATTCTAACTTCTTTTCTGCTTACACGTACGTATATGTGTGATCATACATCTCTGTTGCGCTCATTTAGTAGTGCCATATAAAAAAGTATATCTGAGCTGCTCTAGTATCCTCAATCAACAGCTGATAAGTAAGTAATAATTAAATAGAATTCTTCATATTTAAAAGAAAATATTAATATTATTTGAAAAAAAAAACAAAATATATTAAATATAAATAGAATAGATTAATTACATAAAAATAATAATAACATCTGAAAGAAAAGGTTATTTAAATAAAAATGATA
>NW_026089622.1:36078757-36105070 GCF_024586455.1 Bactrocera neohumeralis
AGCCATAGATAATGATATTAAAGTGAAATTTGGCACAAAGGATCGCATTAGGGAGGGGCATATTTGGACGCAATTTTTTTGGAAAAGTGGGCGTGGCCCCGCCCCCTACTAAGTTTTTTGTACATATCTCGGAAACTACTATAGCTATGTCAACCAAACTCTACAGAGTAGTGTACTTCAGGCATTTCCACATACAGTTCCAAAATGGAAGAAATCGGGTAATAACCACGCCCACCACCCATACAAAGGTTATGTTGAAAATCACTAAAAGTGCGTTAACCGACTAACAAAAAACGTCAGAAACACTAAATTTTACGGAAGATATTGCAGAAGGAAGCTGCACCCAGGCTTTTTTTAAAAATTGAAAATGGGCGTGGCGCCGCCCACTTATGGACCAAGAACCATATCTCAGGAACTACCCTACCGATTTCAATGAAATTCGGTATATAATATTTTCTTAACACCCTGATGACATGTACGAAATATGGGTGAAATCGGTTTACAACCACGCCTTCTTCCAATATAACGCTATTTTGAATTCCATCTAATGATTTCTCTGTATAATATCAGTATATACATTAGGAACCAATGATGATAGCGGAATAAAACTTTACAAAAATACGGTATTTGAAAAATATGTAAATGACGTATAATGAAATCTCGATTATCACTTTATCATGCGAGAGTATAAAATGTTCGGTGACACCCGAATTTAGCCCTTCCTTACTTGTTTTTTTATTATTTTTTTTTCACTTCCACTACTGCCGTTCGGTACGGCTTCGAGGGACCATGTAAAAATCAGAGGTTTTTTTTTATAAAAAACTCGCGGCACTTACCAGTGGTTTTAGCGATGACCTTGATGGCGAAACAAATTAAAAAAATGCGGGATAAGAGATGCCAGTAGATGCGTATATGCGCGCGGATCGTAGTAAAAAAGCAAGGCTGGCCCGTCCGCCAGTCCCTTTTGTTACTTGTGTTTGGTGTCCTCATGTGTGGTGTGAAAGGTGTGGTGTAGATGATGATGAAATGATGACGTGTTGAATATGAGGTGTGGATGTGAATATGGTGTAGATGTGTGGAATATGATGTGGATGATGTAGATGGTGTAGTCGTGTTGAGTATGGTGTGTATGAGTGGGGTGTAGCTTGATTATATTAAGAGGGGGGTCAGGTGCTCATTTAGCCAATATATATTATACAGAGAAGGCATCAGATGGAATTCAAACTAGCGTTATATTGGAAGAAGGCGTGGTTGTGAACCGATTTCACCCATATTTTGTACATGTCATCTGGGTGTTAAGAAAATATTATATACTGAATTTCATTGAAATCAGTAGATTAGTTCCTGAGATATGGTTTTTGGTCCATAAGTGGGCGGCGCCACGCCAATTTTAAATTAAAAAAAAAAGCCTGGGTGCAGCTCTCTTCTGTCATTTCTTCCGTAAAATTTAGTGTTTCTGACGTTTTTTGTTAGTCCGTTAACGCACTTTTAGTGATTTTCAACATAACCTTTGTATGGGAGGTGGGCGTGGTTATTATCCGAGTTCTTCCATTTTTGAACTGTATATGGAAATGCTTGAAGGAAACGACTTTATAGAGTTTGGTTGACATAGCTATAGTAGTTTCCGAGATATATACAAAAAACTTAGTAGGGGGCGGGGCCACGCCCACTTTTCCAAAACAATTACGTCCAAATATGTCCCTCCCTAACGCGATCCTTTGTGCCTAATTTCACTTTAATATCTTTATTTATGGCTTAGTTATGAGACTTTATAGGTTTTCGGTTTCCGCCATTTTGTGGGCGTGGCAGTGTGCCAATTTTGCCCATATTCGAACTTAGCCTTCTTATGGAGCCAAGAAATACGTGTACCAAGTTTCATCATGATATCTCAATTTTTACTCAAGTTACAGCTTGCACGGACGGACGGACAGACAGACATCCGGATTTCAACTCTACTCGTCACCCTGATCACTTTGGTATATATAATCCTACATCTGACTTAAATACAAAACTATAATACTCTCTTTAGCAACTTTGTTGCGAGAGTATAAAAATATGAAATATACAAATACTTTAAAAATACTAAACATCTTAAATTTGTTTTGTGCACTGCAGGGCAAGTAATAAAAATATTATACAGTACTAACATAAATTACAAATCTTACTTGGTGAAGGTTTGGATAATAAAACGAAATATATAAAGGTCGAAATATATAAAGGTCGAGCCTACAAACTGACTAAATAACAATTATATTTACAATTTTTTCCTAGCTTTAGTTTTCACAAAAGTATTAATGACTTCCTTAAATCCAGGCTTGATGGGGTTTTGTTTTCAACTGCTACATATTAGCCATAAATGTCAGAGTCGAGTTTGGCCCATATTACTTTTTGAATAATTCTTGAATATTTTTAATTTACTAAACGACATTTCAGCAGCTACAGAAGTGACAGAAATTGTAAAGAACAATAACATTGCTATAAATACTTCCATTAGGTCCATTAGCACTCCATATTTGCTCATTACACAGTACAACAGCTAATCTGGGGGGTGAGAAATTCCAAGTCAGGGTGATGGTACTATCTAGGTCAGTATACATAGTAAAACCCTCAAAGGGTTTGGCGTTCGTATGTGTCAGTTTTTTTATGACCTTTTAAATTTTTTCTTATGTTATAGTGAACGAAAATTGGGTACCAAATATAGTGTGTAAAAGCTGCTACAACCGTCTAATGGATTGGAAAAATAGATAATAGTGGTTCGCGAGTTATGTTAAACTACGTTTTTGCCAAAATGTGACAACCAAGCGAAAAAACATCAAGATAAGGAAAAAATGTAAAAGGTCATAAAAAAACTGACTCAGTCGAACGCCAAACCCATTGAGGGTTTTACTATACTGACCTAGTACCATCAGCCTGACTTGGAATTTCTCACCCCCCAGACAATAATCCCAAAAATGTTCCACAGTGTTATTTCCTTAGGTAATTGGTGAACAGTCCGTACTTGAGTTAGTTGAGGTGAAACTAGATAGGTGGGAAATATTGATATTAAAATATTAATTGATGTGAAAAACTAGGGCCTATTATATCTGAATATTTTCTTAGGATTTTGTCATACTTTTTAATAGTATAAATAGGAGCGGATCCAGAAACATTTCTCTTGTTAAATAAATATTTACCTAAAACATGGACATTATTATATTAAATATGTAGTATTTATTCACTTTAATATCATGGTACAAAAATTTCAAATCGATCTTCTAATATCAAATCCTACTAAATTGAAAAAAAACAAGAAAAAACGTTAACTTCGGCTGCACCCGAAGCTAATATACACTTCACAGGTGTGTTCAGTTTGAATGGAAGCTATGTGGTATGTAACACGATCTGAACAATTTTTTCGGAGATTATAATCCATGTCAATGTTCGTGAAGACACCACGTAAAATGCGAAAGTTTTCCATACAAGCCCTTGATTCCGATCGTTCGGATTTTATGGCAGTTATATGTTATAGTGTTACGATATTGGCAGTTCCAACAAATGTGCAGCTTCTTGACGAGGAAATAACGTTTGCAAAATTTCAAAACGATATCTTAAAAACTGAGGGACTAATTCGTATGTATACAGACAGACGGACATAGCTAAATCGACTTAGCTCAACATACTGATCATTTATATATATTCTTTATAGGGCCTCCGACGCTTCCTTTTGGGTGTTACAAACTTCGTGGCAAACTTAACATACCCTGTTCAGAGTATAAAAACACATTATAAATCGTAGATGTGCGGGTGACATACTTTATTGCATTGTATAATACTGCAGCCAGTTCGTGTATTTAATAGTAAAATTTCACAAAAAAAAACGATGTGGGCCAACATTTTCAAAGCAGTAGTCGGTAACTTGTTGTCTTTTGACCTTTGTTTCTACCCCCAATTACACTGCCAATGATCAATTTCACCTTTGAACTTGAAACGTCGTTGTCATTATCCAAAAGGCCTTTGAATCTATCTATCAAGCAGGCAATAATATTTTCCAATTCTTTGATTTTCAAAGCATACACTTATGGAAGCAGCAAACTTAGTTGAAATCCATCCAATACTTCTCTAGAAAAGTGCGTCTCGGAATCTTCGCCGATTGTATCCAACAGGCGAATGTACAAAGAGGGAAACGACCCTCTAGTATTCTTCGCAAGTGCTCACGCAGAAATTTTCGGGCTTTGTTTGTCGGCTGCAGATTCTTGGTTTTTCTTCGTAAACTTTCAAAAAAACCCACGCAGTTGAAAATTTTCTAATATTCCTATTTTGAACTGTCGCTATTTGCTCAAAACTGACTATTTGTCTTATTTGGCTGTTTTGTTATGTAACTACATTATTTTACCGTTATTTTTAAACCGTTAGCCTCCGCACGTGTTTATTACAGTATTTGCGGTATTTTCTTTTGAATAAGTTGTGAAAACAAGTAAAGTTGAACATGGTGGTGTCAGCAGTAAAGAAACCAGAAATCGTAGCTTTATATAAAATAAATTATTCAAATGTCAAACGTGAAATGGGCATAAAGGATTGGAGCGTGCGTAATATAATTAAAAATTAAACGTATTTTAATTGATTAGCTCAAAAAAGGACAGTGGACGTCCGAAAATAGTAAAACCTCGTCACGAACGACAAATTAAACGGATGTGCATAAGTGATCGCTTTCAACATGCTGGGTAAAAATAACTACACGTTCTACGCAAAATGTGCTGACTAATCTTGGATTTCGAGCGCGACCTCCGGCCAAAAAACTACTTCTTATTACACGAATGAAGAAACAGCGACTAGAGCGGGCAAAATTGCATAAAACTTGGACTATATCAGATTGGGGAAATGTTATTTTTTCCGTTAAATCCAAATTTAATTTGTTGGAACCCGACGGAAATACCACAGTGCGTCGTAAGAAAGGGAAGCGTTTTTTGGAAAACTGTGTTTGGCCCACCCTAAAGCATTCGCCTTATTTAATAGTGTGGGGAGCTGTAACCAATTTTTGTGTTGGGCCGCTAATTTTTCTAAAAGGTGAATCCCGAAATATAAATTGGAATTTTGAGAGAAGGCGTTCTGCCAACTATTGAATAGCTGTTCGAACATGCCCATAAAGTTTATTTTCAACCACAGCATACAAATTTTGAAATAGATTTTTCAATAATTTATTACAAACACTTACAGGTTTCAAAACAAAAAGATTTTTATGGAATAGAGTCTCTCACGTGGCCAGGAAACAGTCCAGATCTCAATCCAATCCAATTGAGAACTGCTGGCATTATAGGGCAAAATGATAAGGGAAAAACGTTCAAAAAATCTAAAAAAAAAAGGAAAATATTATTGAAGTTGTGCGGAATGAGGAAATTAATAAAAATTATCTTCAACGTTTTTTGAATCCATGCCTAAACAAATTATTATTAGGTTATTAGGAGGAGGGGGTGTTCTACAAAAAGATTGATTTGTTATATATTCTATTGCTAAATAAAAATCATATAAAACATAAAATATATAAATAACTTGTTTAAAAATTACATTATTGTTCATAACAAAATTTACTTCTGTGATTTGCTATGTGTTTGTTTTTACATTTTTCACTAAAACAAGTGTTAAACTATAAGTTTTTTATATAAACATGCTTGAAACATAAACTAAATAAAAGTGGTTGAAACCACTATGGAGAATGCGTGGGTTTTTTTTTCGCCGAGTTTATTATATTTGATGCATTTGCCAGATCGATCGATTGTTTCAGAAGAATCACAGTGAATGAGTTAGAGATAGAATATCATATATGTAGGTAAAAAATCCCAATTATAAATTGAAATTTGCACACGGCTGCGATGAGTATCGTTGCTTTTCCCGCTGTTTCCTTATTTTTCCAGTTACTAAATTTTGTCAGAGCTTTGACGATCAACGACAATTTTACGGCAAATTGGAGAACTTTATGTGCCGTTGAACCAATTTTGTTTCACATAACTGGATAAGTTGTTCGCCAAGTATTTTCCCCAATGCGTTCGAAAATTGTCTCTTATGGTATAGCAACCATCTCGATTAATCGTATCTTAACAGATTTGAAAATACTTCTATTCAGTTTGTGGGAATAACAGGGAGTTACTGCACTATTTTTCGCTTCTTTTCTTATTTCGTTGACCGCTCCGATATTTTAAAAATGTCAGAGTGCTCGATGAACAATGATGTTAGATGTCAGCTGTTGCCTTTTCTTTGTTAGAAAACTTGGGTGATAAACCGCGGAGAATGTATCAATCGAACAAGATAGGACTGAATGCAGCATCTAATTCAAGTTCTCTGTCAAGTTTTGTAAAGTTTTGGATGCATAATTGATATTGTTCAATACACTGTGCATGAATTCGCAAAGCAACACGATCTCGAAATTTAGCATTTTTGCTTTAATACTCTCCGCTTCACTACGCTCATCTATATTAGGACTTAGAACTGTTTCTGAAAATGCTTTGATACTATCAATATAACAAAGTTTTATTGCAGATGTCGGTACGACGCTACTTGACCATATAGTCGGATTTAGTTTTTTAGAGTAATGATTCGCCAGTGAATTTTGACAATAAATCTCAACGTTTGAAAAAGATATATGTACAAAATTTTTTTCGAATAACCTTTGAAAACCATTTTCCAAAATGATGCTTCTTTGCGAATTTCATTTTCAAGTTCCTTATCGATAGTATTAGTATCGCTTTTTTTCTCCAAAATTCATACACATGCTTCCGAATGGCCACAACTGTGTTGTTTAATTCTTTCTGATAAATGCTTCCAATCTCGAATTCCCGTGCACCAAACATTATTCCATAATAGCGTCTAGTATTTTGGAACAGCAGAACTAAAAACGATTAACTGGCTCATATTTAGAAAACGAAATGTAGTACGATTTTGAAAAACACTTATGACCAGTTTTACAGTCCATATTTAAGTTGTGCCCAAATAAAATCTTAGCTAAGCATTGTTGCAAACTGAGTAGTCGTTTGCGTTTCACAGTCAATGCTTAATTTCTATAAAATTTTATTATGATATATGGCAACGTTGTGGGCAACATATGTTTCACAAATGTCATCAACAAACATATGATTGAATTATTTAAATTATTATAGACAACGTTATACGTTTGGAAGGAAACTTATGTTGTAAATAGATGAAACCCAGAAAAGGAGCCCGAATTCCACCGCAAGCGAGTCGGAGCAGCTATTGAAACTGGTGGGGAAATATAAAGCAGTCATCGAATGCAACCGGACGGACACTTGCACAAACGCTAATAGCAGAAACATTCAAAAACGGTAGTGCCTTCCTTCCTTTTCCTTCCTCATCGGCAAAATGTGTGCACAGTGAAAAACGTGGTAAGAACGCAGAAATCAGCCATCTTTGTCTGTTTACATTTGAACAATGTTGCCATTGCCCAATACGCATATATAGTTTTGAGCACATCTTTGTTCTCAATTACAATTTTTTACAATATAAAATATCAAAACTGAAAACAAACTATTAAAAATAGTTTACATATTTATAAATAATAGCATTCGACTCTGATTTTGAGTTATTTTATGAAAATTTCAAACATATTGAAACATATTGAACAGATTGAATTATAAAAGTTGATAATGACTATAGTATATCGATATTGGCAATCCTGCGTTGTGAGAGAGCAATCAGCTGACACGTTTCCACGGCAAAAATCCAAATGTCGTGAATTCTCACGTCATCCCACGTCAAAGAGAGAAGGGAGTAGCGTTTTTCACTGTGCAGTTACATTGCGCGCCCATAAGGTAGGTCATGGCAGCTGACACGAGCCACGATTCTACATTTTTAACTGGCTGTGCTTTAAAAGAGATGAAGCATGGAAGCATATCGAATATGATTTCAATTCACAGTGTCCATCTGGCTGCCGTCGTAGTGCAAAAATATTGAAGAAAAAGTATCTCAATCTGAAAAGAGAGGTAAAAAAGCGAGTTGCAGAGGATAAAAGATCTCTTTATTTAACTGGAGGAGGACCACCATCAAAGAAATTGTTAACTGAGCTTGATGAAAAGCTTTTGACAGTGTTGCATGAGAAGCAAGTTAGTGGCATGCAGAGTGTCTATGACAATGATGTAATTGCCGTAAATATTGATGGTGAGTTTATACACTGAATTTTATTTTCATGATATTTCAAATGTATGATTTTATCAATTCTCTAAAATAGAGTCCGTGATATTGGAGGAAAATACATTAGAAAGCATAGTGGATTTCGAAAACACGACTGAAGAGGAAAATTATAAAGGAATAAATGGTAAAGAATTTTAGAGTAAAAAAATACCAAAATCATTACAAATAAATCTATCTTTTAGAATCCGACAACGTTACATTAAACGTTGAATCAAACGAGCTTTGGAACAAATATGATCCCAGCAAGTTGAAAACAGCAAAAAATTCAAAACTAAAATTTGAAGAAAACCCACAAAGATCTGCGAAAAATGCTTGGGCAAAGTTAGAAGATATGAAAGCAAAATGGACGGACGAAAAATATGAAGCGGAAATAAAAATAATATATGCGAAGCACGAACAAAGAATGAAGCTATTAGAAGAAAGTAACAACCTATCAACGAATTTGATGAAAGAAAAACATGATTTGGAAATGAAAATTTTAGCAGTAGATTTGGAAAGAAAGAAAAAGGAGCTGGAAGGGTGAAATAAAAAATACATATGTATATGTAAAATTATAAACGTATTTATTAAACTACAATAAACTGAAGTAATTATCTATTAAACATTTTCTGGTAACATTATTTATTGTATGACTTTCAGCATTGCGATTATTGGGTATATTAATCATATTGTTTACAACATCTTTAATTTCATTTGAAAGTGGCGGAGCCATTATATCGCGATTATTGCAGCAGATGTTGTGTAATACTGCTGTTGCAACAATAATGCTTTGGATTTTTTCTAGATGCAAGCGCAAGCCCAGTGATCATACCGGAAACCTACGCTTCCAGACTCCATATGAGCGCTCGATACAATTCCGAGTTCTTATAAGAGACTCGTTAAAAAGATTTTCGGCACTCGTATTGACATGCATTAGTGGCGTAATCACGAAGTGGTTATTTTCATAACCACTGTCTGCTACTACTATTCCAGAACCAAATTCTCCAGATTCTAATCGACAATGAATCCGAGAGTTACGGAAAATAGTAGCATCATGAGTGGATCCAGACCACCTTACAACAATGTCTATGATGCGGAGATTACTATCACATAACGTCTGGACATTGATGGAAAATATACCTTTTCTATTACGAAATAGCATCTTCCCCACCTGTATATAAAGTATATAAAAAGTTTTTGAGTGAAGTATTTTTTGGACTTTCTTTACCTGGAGAAATTATTTTTACATGAGTGCAATCAATTGCTGCGATCACTCGAGGAAATTTAGCTAATTTAAAAAAGTCTCTCTGGGACTTTTTCAGGTCTCTTTCCGTTTTTGGCATATAAATGTGATGGTCTTTTAATTGGGCTATGTGGTGCGAAACTACTGTTATAACTCTTGTACTTTTACTCTCCGTACTTTTAGATACTCCAAATAATTCTCCTACTGTCCTCAACATACTTCCCGTAGCATAAAACCTCAATGTAAGCAAAAGCATTTGTTCTGGTGATAATGCATGATTCCTAAAAGAAATGTATTCATAATTGAGTCGTTTAAGGCAATTTAGATGTACCACTTGGTTTTGTGTTCAATTTGTAGTCGAATACAATCGAGCACATTCCAGGCTATTTTTTTGCTAATCCGAAATCTGTCGCGGAAATCTTTATCGTCATATAGCTTGAAGAATTTTGGCCGGCACCTGATTTCTTTTGTTCGTCGCATTATTATAACATTCCAGAGGTCATCGTATTCTGGGTCACTGTCAAAATCGCAATCGCAATCTGATTCCATATTTTTTTCACAAAATATAATTTCTTATATCTTATTATTCTTTTTTTCACAAATAACTGAAAATTCAAAACAAAAATCAGCTGTTATTTAAGCACTGCTTAAGTCTCCCCTTTCCAGTACTTAAGCATTACATAAGTATGAACTGTAAAACAATATTTTCTTGTTTTATCTTAAGTACAACATAAGTATGGACTGTGAAACCGGGCATTATTGTTCTGGTTGATGTCTGTTATGAAAAGTACTGATGGCTGTAAAGGTCCTATATCAAGAATTTGATCGACGTTTTTCTTTATCACTTAATATTTTGTTGGTCGAATCTTCTTAAGTAGGGTTCTCAAACAACACTGCAGTTACCACATTATTTTAGTCACTACCAATAGAAATAGTTTGGCTAGATGTACTTACAGAAGCCTGAATAAAAACTGTTCAATTTTTTGCAGTTTGTTTACTGTCTTCTTTTTTTGCGTTGTTTGCATTTAAATGCACCACTGGGTTTCTTTTTTTTTATCCATAATTTTTGTTTTTTAATTGATTTAAACAATACAATATTAGATTGTGCTTGAGTAGAGCTGATTCACTGTTCACTGACCACATTAAAAATAAAATAAAATAAAATAAAAGAGAAACACAATGATACGGTGCAAGTGTCGTTGGGGAATCTCCGGAAAGAAAATTATCACCGTTAGTGTTACCACATTTAACAGTGGAGACCATGAACGATCACCTGCCCGCGGACCTGAATTAATGTACCCACTGCAGGTGACTTGCATTTTTTCAAGATATTATATTTCGCGTTATCTGAATGAGTTGTAACAGAAATATATAGATTTGATATGATTTATTGACTTAACGGACATAAATATGAGTCGTGAAATGAACTACATTATCGCAAAAAGCAAATACATTTACTTCCTCTGTTCTTTCCTTCGCAAATACAATCTTTTGTAACGCAGTCTCAAAACGTTATCATCAATATTTTTCAAACCTAATAATGTTTTATTGATTTTGATATGTGTTTTATAAAAATTTACGGCTTAGACTTCAATTGAAAAAAATTTTAATTGTAAGAAACTACTTATTCTAAACATTAAAAAAGTACGTATTTGGCATCGTAGTTGTTAATTTTTTAAATATTTGGTATTTAAATGGTCGACCAAGAGTTTCATAAGTTAAGAAAGACTTTAGAAATAGTATATTCAGAATAAGTGAACAAGTAACCAGGAAGAGAAACTCAAAAATGTAAATAAACTAAATAAATGTTGTAATATGTTTGTTCCATAACTACCAGTAGCTGTTAACAGTCAGAAAGAACAAAAATGCAAGTTACTGTCACAAAGAACGATGTAACGAAAAATTAGAAAAAAAGACATGTTTAAGAAGCCAAATTAAATTGATGCGAAATCATATCAAGCAAAATGAACAAACCGAATGATATTATATTGAGAAGATTCGATTTGAAATCGAAATACCATCCCAGGATTTCGGGAATAATATTGGTATGGTCGGATAGAGGAGGTTCTCCAGATCAAGAATATATATAGTTATATATACTATATATAGTATATAGTCCAATACCGGGGTGTATACCGGGCAAATAGATTTGAATAATAAGTTAATCATTGAATTAAAACTATTTTTGCACTATATAATGTAAAATAGATGTGTACAAATGAATTAGTCAAGTACTAGTGGATATAAAAGTGCAAAATATAAGTTTAAAAATAATTTTAAATCGCAAAAATACGTAATTCAAATAGTAATAATTTTCAACTTTAAACGCAAATATCTCGAAAACTATAAGTTTCCTGTGGCTATATTCCATATCTGGAGAACCTTTTCTCTCCGACCATACCCATTTTATTTCCGAAATCCTGGGACGGTATACTAAAGTCTTCAATTGACATGTACATAAATATTTTATTTTTTTAATTCAAAAATTTTCTATCTAAGTCTGTGAGAGTTCTGCAAAGTAATGACTTCGCGTAGTGAAAAGCCTCAAGCGTTTTTGAGACACGAAAAAGGTTAGGTATGCGCAATTTCAAATAACACACCAATTACCTGTCACGAAAAGATTTACAAATTATTCCGGTAACGAAAAAGGGTGCGTTCGGTTCAATGATTCACTTAAGAAAGAATTCTTTATTTCACTTAATCTAATTGCTTAGCCTAAATCTTAAAACTAACGGCTTAAACTAGTGGTAATATACATATGTATTAAAAAATAAGTAAGTATAATATCTTATTAAGTTAAGGTGAGTAAGGTAAGTAATCTTTTAGTATTATAAGGGTAAGTATACAATACTAATATAATTCAATTTATTACAATGTTTGCAATTCATGTTTTCTTAATTTTAGTTTTTAGGTTTTAAATACATATACATATCAGGGTCAGGTTCATTCAACCTCCATTGGAAGCAAGGCCAGTTTGTGGATGGGACGCTTAATTGTGCCCGCCTTAGTCGCCACGTCTGCGACTCGCACCTTGCCGTCTTGCCCTTCGACGGTTGCGATGACGCGTCCGAGTACCCACTGCTGTGGCGGCACGTTGTCTCGTGGACGAGGACAAGGTCGTTGAATTGCAGATTGCGAGTGGGGTGCAGCCACTTGTTGCGTTCCTGAAGGCCCGTCAGATATTTTTTTGGACCACTGTCTCCAAAACTGTTGCTTGAGAGAGCAAACAAGTTGCCATCTCTCGCAGCAACGAATTGGATCCACTGGAACCTGCTCTGGAGGTAATGCTTGCAGGGAGCACCCTATCAGTAGATGCGCTGGGGTTAGTGCCTCGCCGTCGTTGGGGTCCTGGCTCAACGGTGTTCTTGGCCGCGAATTGAGGATGGCCTCCACTTCTGCCAGTAGACAGCTCCTCTGCGGTCAGTAGCGCGTTGCCGATTACGCGAACGAGGTTATGCTGGGCGGACTTCACCGCGGCTTCCCATAACCCGCCGAAGTGCGGCGCCTCCGGTGGTATAAAGGTGAAGCTGAATCCTTCTTCTGCGACGAATCCCTTCACCTTTGCTGACTGGGCAAGAAATGCCTCTCTCAGCTCGCGCAGCTTGCGGTCGGCGCCGACGAAGTTGGTGCCATTGTCGCTGAATATCTTCGTCGGCATCGCTTGGCGTCCAATGAACCTTTTTAGGGCGAAAATAAATAAATTAGAAGATAGGTTCGAAACTAATTCTAAATGTACTGCTTTTGAAGTGAAGCAAACGAAAACTGCAATATAGGTTTTTACGGGTGGTCGACCGCGTATTTTCAAAGTTGTGTATATGGGACCACAAAAATCTACGCCACATATAAGACACATAAGCGGTAGTGCTCGAAGTCTTTCGACTGGCAAATTTCCCATTATTTGGTTTTAAAACTTCGGCTTGTAATGAAAAAATATGTATACAGTTTCTTACGGTTCTACTGCAAGCTTCTCGGGCATTAATTAGCCAAACGCGTTCTCGAGGAAGCGAAACCAACACTTTAGCCTCAGCGTGGTGATTTCGATGTGCAGGAACCGTAAATACTTATGTTATAACGAAGTCCGAACTTTTATTTGGTAAAAGCGGAAGTTTGGCATCGTATTGGAGGGGTGCATTTAAAAGGCGACCTCTTACTCGAATTAATTTGAACAAAAGCGACATATCCGAGTACTCATGCTGTCTAAATGCCTCTCAGCCTACCCCGTCATGAAACACAGACATTAGCAGACAAAATCATCATAAACGAACAACACACCACACTCACAACTCACCTTCCACATCACACCAATACACTCAAATATGACACCACACTACCAACCAGAACACAACAACTTTCACAAAAGGTACGGCCAACTCCAGCCGCCTTCACTTCGCTTTTTTTCCGTACGAGTTAAGACCCAACACACTTGCGCATACGTTTTTCGCAACATCACGGTCCAGTATAATCAGTTTATTCCGCCGCCGATTGGTGTATTTTATAATTTTGAAATCTTTTCTAAGTCTCATCCGAAATATTATATATATGTACATATATACAGATAAGAATATTCAAGAAAACCCGTACTTTCCGTTATTCTTTTATAAAAGTGAGTTTCGGTAAAGAAAAGGTGTGTTCGCCATTTACGAGAACACATGCAAAAACGGGTTAAGTTTATTAATATTTTCGAAATGTCGACTCAACATAGACGCGGGAGAGACTTGGTCTTCAGCGGAGCCACTCTAGACTTTGCAGTAAGCAGCATACATTTAGAACCTCAAGCAGATTGGCTTCGTATGTATATGCAGCATCCGTACGCCCTTATTGAGGCGTCGGCGAAGCCATGTATTTGGCAGGTGGAACTCAACTCAACGTTTACGTAACGAGGAATGCTTATCGATGAGAGCTGCATTAGGTTGGCTTTAAAGTTCTGCCAGCTAGTGCTAAGGCGCAATGGAATCGACTCATCCCAATCTAGTTTTTGGATCCAAAGCTCTTGAAATAAGATTTTTCTTTGGTAACTATTGGGGCTAGTAATCCAAGAGGATCAAAAAGGCGAGCAGAAACTCACAATATGTTTCATTAAAATTGTCATCTAAAACAAATCGAAACAAATCCTCTTTCGGCAACCTAATTCCTAACGTTTTAGTGGAATTTTTGTCATTGAAGCTTAATGACTTTTCAGTGTAATTACTGTCGAAAAATTTAGGGGGGTTCGAAAACCATTCCGTTAAGGTGAATCCAGCCGAATTTAATATTTGAATTACCTCACTTCTCAAAAGATCTAGAGACTCAAAATTTTCGGACCCTGTTAATAAATCATCAACATAAAAGTCTCTTTAGATGGCCAATGAGCTGAGTGGATATTTCATTGCATTGGCATCACTGAGCATTTGCAAACACCGTGTTGCGAGAAATGGAGCAGGCGCAGTGCCGTATGTTACGGTGTTAAGACGAAAAATTTGAATTTGCTCAGAAGGATGCTCTCTCCACACAATAAGCTGACAATTCCTGTCTTCTTCATGCATAATTATTCGACGGTACATTTTAGTAATGTACGCTGTTAGTGCATACTTATGTAAGCGAAAACGAAGAAGAGTTGAGTATAACTCTTCTTGGATGGTTGGACCTACCATCCAAAGTTCATTCTACGCTATTTGAGTTGAAGATCGACTCGAAGTATCAAAGACAACACGTAATTTGGTTGTTGTGCTCTCGGGCCTTAAAACGCATTGATGCAGAATGAAGTAGTGTGGCTCGCTCGGGATCTTTTGTTGGGCTCATTTGACCCAGTGCTCTATATTCATTCATAAAACCAGATACATTATACGAAGTTCTGGATCTTCTAATGTCCTTCTATCCGGGGCTAAAACCGCCGAACTGCGGTTTCATAGAAGTGACCGATTAACTTACGGCCAGCTTTAAAAGGCATTCTGACTTGAAACCGTCCTGAAGACAATACTTGAGTTTTATTTACGAAAAATTTTTCACACTCTTGTTGCTCTTGTGTGAATTTAATGCCATTTGAATCTGAAGGTAATTCTTCTAGAGCCCAAAATTTTTGGACTACTGAATCTGTTGACGTAAAGTCTTGTTCAGCTTGGCATAATGTGCTATGTAATCTGGGAGGAGAACTTAAATTGCTGGCGTATTTGCGAGATACAATCCATCCTAAAAGGGTTTTCTGAAAAGTTGGTAGGTTAGGACCATTCTTAATTTGGCCAACAGCTAAAAGATCGAAAAATGTTTCAGCACCCAGTAGGATATCCACTTTTTTAGATTTGTGGAATTCTGGATCCGCCAATTCAATATTGTGCGGAATTTTCCAGCCACTAACATTGATGTTATGGTCTGGGTGATTTGCCGAAATGAATCGCATTACCCAGAAATCCGCCAAAAATTTATAACTATTTAACCACACTTTCGTATTGGAATTGCCAATTCATATTACGCTTAATGTTTTATGTTGACGTCGAATCCGCAACTTCTGTGCTAAGTCCACCGTCATGAAGTTGACCTGGGAGCCTGAGTCCAGCAAAGCTCTCGCAGGCAGGTAATCTCCACAGCTGGTCCTTACTAAAATTACTGCTGTTGCCAACATTACCCGATCCGGCATACTTGCTGTATACATGGCATGTGTGGTGGATGGTTGCGGATGAGGTGCAGCCGGGAAGGACACTGGATACTGGTGCAACAACGAGTAATGGGATCGATTGCATATCCGGCAACGATCCGCTCTGCATTTGGAAACGGTATGTCCCTTACGCCAGCAATTTATGCATAAGGGTACCGATTTGACGAACTCGAATCTCTGTTGCACCGGAAGAGCCTTGAAAGTGGGGCAGGCAGTTAGATGGTGATCCCTCGATTTGCACTGTTGACAACTAGGCTGCCTTGTGTTTGCAGCAACAAGCGCCGATTTGGTCCTATCCATTTGTTGTTGCTTCCCATGACTCGTACTGCCTGTTGGTATGGACTTCGTCCTTGAGTATGATGCTCCTTCTGCTGATAGCTGCTGGTATCTCCTATTTCGGGTGGCTTCACAGTTCTTCCACAGGGGCAATTTGTCTCAACGGACACTTAGACACTCAGCGGCACTATGGGTTTTAGCGTTATTTTTGTTTTTTACAGTTTTACAGTAGCGCTAGAACGGCACTTTATAACTTTTATAATATTTATTTTTTTGTCACGGTACTTTCAGCCGAAATTATTGCTAACGCTTTGGTGGAGTTTTTTAGAACTCACTGTACCTACAGTTTACTTATGCACACAACGTATGTACATATGTATGTATTTTTTGTTTGTCTCTTTTTTAGTTGACTACGCACTTTCCTAACTTTGTTGCTGCACATATTTTGTTCGCGTTATTTCAGCGATTTTGCTCGCACTTGTACATATGTATGTTCTAATATGGTAAGTGAGCGGGTAATGTAATTATTGGTACATACCAGAGAACTGCAAGTAGTAATAAATTTTTGTTTATACTTAAGTACTGATCCGTTACTCTGTCTGATTCTGTTAGTTCAGTTCATGTACACGAAGCGAACTGTTTGTCTTCAGATCAGCGATAGAGAACAACTTTGTATCACTAGCGATCAGCTTATACCTGATTTGTTTATGAACGTTCGTATCAGCAGAATGCTTCAATGATTGAAATGATCGACAGAGTTTGGTTTGTATAACATCCCCTAAACACTGATTTACTAGTGCACTTTTGTTCTATTTCAAATACATATGTTTGTATACACATGTATGTATGTATATACATATGTTATATGTATAATGGAAATTCCCTGGGTACATATGTACATATAACAAATATATGTATATATGTACTTTCTTAATGGAATTTCCATTGCTTTCGCTTCGAAAATTTGTAACATGCGCACATTTTCAAAGCTGATACATTTTTTGCCACACATGATTCAAATCAGTCCAGCAGAAAATTGTTGTTGTTTGCTGTACTCATAGATTTACCCATAGATTTACTCGAAGATTTACTTATAGTTTACCAAAGTTTCATTTCAATTCAAATAAACGTCGCAACGCTATGAACTGACATGATACGATTGCAAAAGAAGCCAGCCATACCGATTACATGATCTTGATTCCCGAAGAACAGATTATTCGTGTTGCATCAGGTCAGTTGACGCTGGCGGCTACTCGAATTGATTAACAATGTAGTCTATGCTGAACTGAATTGATTTGATTGTGTTTTTGGCGCGACTGTTTGTTCTGATTTTATCATACTCGTGGCAACTCTCTGGTACATACATATGCATATATACCTAATTTTCCATTTTTTTATCACTTCTTTTGTTTATTTTTTAACGATTTGCAGTACATATCACTTCACTCACTTGAATGTACATATAAAATATGTATTTAAATTTTCTTTTCGGGTATATAGGGATCACTCCACTTATAAAAGAATACCTTCACTTTAACGTATATATTATGTATGTACGTAAGTATAACTTTTTTTTGTATATGTATATTTTTTCCTTTTTCAGTTTTTTTTTGTTTTTGTATGTGTTTAACTATATAACACAAGGGTTATAATTATTTTATGTATATTTTCACTAATTCCCGAAACTGTAGCCGAAAGCCGAAAACGGACAACCGAAATCCGAAAGGAATTAAACACAGGTAATTGGTTCGATAGAATTATTAATGCACTATTAATTTTTTTATACTTTTTAAGTGTATTTCAGATTTAATTTTTGGTTTATTATATAACTATCATCGTCATGGAGGAAATTGTAAACGAATATGTTTGCATTACAAACATAACTACCCAGAATAATTATAACTTTTCCCTTAAAAATACAAAGCCGGTTAAAAAAGTTTTCCTTACGCCTTTTGTGTCGCGGTAGTGCGGTCGTGTTGACATTGCATTTCCAATTGCTTCACACGTGTATAAGCGGCACTAGCCAGTAAAACAATAATATTTGATGCCCACCATAATGCTGACTTTGCATCATTATACCGTTGTCACTATAACAGTCTGAGCGCAGGTCTTTGCAGTTCCAGAAATATTGTGAGATAAAGGTGATGTTACCTTAATTTGCAAAACTGTAACAAATCCAATTGTGAAACCGCATAAGCCGCCAAGCTCCATAGCACTCATAAACCAAGGAACAAATATGTGTTCAATGATTGCGTTCATTTCTCCATTAATGAAGATTAAAGGCAAGAAAAAGACACTGGAGTAGACATTATTGTAGTAGCTTAGTAGAAAAACTTGCTGATTAACGTGAACTAATGCCTTTTTGGTTTGAATAGAATACCAGGCCAGTATAAACGAGCCCATAACGCAATAGATTGTGCCGCGTAGAGAGAACTGTGAGATTAAGCTCTCCTGGTCGACTCCCAAAAGGAAACCAAAAACAACAAATACACAGCACATTGTAGCCTTGAAGCTGGTTTTTTTTCGTAACAGTAAATACAGATGTTAGTACGACATTAAAAACCGTCTGCGATCGGCCAACATAATAAAAAGCTACTCCCACATATTTAAGGCACAAATTATTTGTTGCGACCATTAAAGTAAACAAAATGGATAACGGCAAAATCTTTCTAAAAATAGCCACATCAAATGGATAACCTTCTGGGAACGTAATGACATTTGGATAACGCTGACCAAAAGCACTCAAAAGCGCACATAAGCCTTCGGAGACAAGGCATTGGAACCAGCAAACAAAAAGCGGTGCGTCTAAATTTACCGTATCACTGCTTAGTAGTAATTTATTCATAAACACTGTACATATTGATACTGTCCAATTTAAAGCTACTGCAAAAACTACCAATAGGTATTTATTCACTCATCGGTTGTATACATTGTGGCGATTTGTGCGTTTTACTTAAATTATATTAATTAAATTTACAATTAAAAGCACATTGTTTTAAACGAGGCTCACTCATCGGTTGTATACATTGTGGCGATTTGTGCGTTTTACTTAAATTATATTAATTAAATTTACAATTAAAAACACATTGTTTTAAACGAGGCCAACTTCAATTGATAAAAATTTCATGTTTTATTAATTTTAGTTTTTAGGTTTTAAATATATGTATATATCTTGCCGCCTGATGCAACACGTAGAGAGAGACTTTTAATATGGTGGTAAGTCAAGTTAGGACGCTTGGCTTTTTGAGGACGCTGGGCATGTGTTAGAACCATACTTATTGACCCCTTACCATAACCCGAATGATAACGCAATACAGCAGCGATTCTACATAAGCACTATTCTGCACGGAATATGGCTAAAAGAACGGCTAGCGTAGTGAAAAGTCATTTTAGACTTTCGCGTTCTCACCTTCAATATCAACCAAAAATTCTTTCCCGCTTTCTTTGAGAATATCTACGATTTTCTGATCTAAGAGTGTACCAACTTTTGAAATATACCTTTTTCTTTAAAAACTCACAATAAACGTAAATATTAATGTATTTCAATGATCTATTAGTTTTGACATTTTTATACTTTATATAAAAAAGCCTTAAAAACTCTGAGTTGGTGATTAATATTTCTCTGTGTTTAATTGAGGTGAAAAAAATTACTATGTTGTAAACAAATTTTACATTTTTTTGTGGCAAATGGAAAGTGAAATTTTGACTATGTTAACGCTAATTAAAATATTATTTATTTTAAGATTTTTAATTAATTGAGAATTTGATGTAACATGCTAGACTACCACCACGCCACTTAGATTCGGTATGCATACATACATCTGTACATAGATTCCCATATCTTGATATATAAATATGTACATATGTACATATATTCACATTCAGCTCCGTTAACTACAAAATATTTTTATTTAATATAATCATCTCAATACTAGTTTCCAATATTACCGCTAAGTAATAAAAATTCAGGAGCCTTAAGCCCAATTCGAAGGCAAGAGCGGTATGAGCTGGTATTTAAAGCGTAATTTGGCAACTACGGCTATTATAAGTTTACCTTTCGTTCATCACTGTTACTGGTTAAAGGCGTGAAAATTCCATGAATGAAAAGTTGATTTATTCGTACTTAATATTACCTTGCAACAAAAATTGTAAATAACTTTCAACGGGCACTACCTATCTGATATTACATACTTAATGTATTTGTGAAAAAAGAACATTCAAACACAGTTTTGAATACTTCAACATATATATACATACATACATACATGTGTATGTATGAGCCAAGTTAAATGACGCTTAAACTTGTTTATAAGCATACCCGTACTAAGTTTGGAAATGATTCTCCCTAATAAGTATAAAATTAAATTGGGGTTAACGTAACTTCCCACCTTACTAACTTGTTTCTGCGATCGTTTTTTGATATATTTCGTTAATATATAGTACATAAAATTTTTAATTGTGTACACTTTGTTTTTAATCCTAATTTGAAAGTTAATTATGTTAATTTAAGTAAAACGAAATTAATTTTCAAAGGGGCAATACAAAATGATGGATGAAATAAACTACAAGTTATTTTTGAGAAATTTAACTTCACTGGATTGTTGATTGATGTTTTTCGTAAAATAAGAATTATAGAAGTTCTTCTTTTGTAGTGGTTTACCAATATTATTTGCCATCAACACTTAATATTGAGTTTATTTCATTTTTCATTGTAAACTTATCAACGACTCAACTTTAAATCCACTTTCACCAAATGGATAACAAAAAATTTTTGTTAGGCATAATGAGCATTTTTTAACCGCAATGAAAAAGTTACCATATGTCAAGAAACTAGCTATACATACTCCTTTTTATTACTTTAAGATAAGACGTTCACCTCAGTTCTTTTTACAGTGATGTACACGGAAACCTTACAGAACAACTCCACACAACATGGATAATATCTCTTATGTTTTGCTCGTTGAGCGAGCCCAAGATCTTGTGGCTTAATTTGGCAGCACTGCGACTTCATGGGTCTGAACTGATTACAACTAAACTAACCGCAAATTAAAATCCCGCAGAAAAAAATAGCAAAAACAGGGCGTTATTCGTGATAACAGTTTTTTTTAGAAAGTTTTACTTTTATTTGAATGAAAATAGGTTTTATGTACATATATTATATATATATTAAGTTGTTTAAGACATGTAATTGGTTTGAAATATATGTATATGTAAATACAAGTAAATATATGAAAGGGATTAATATAAGATATTATACAACTAATGTTATTTATGTATACTTTAGTAGTGGAATGGAAATAGGTTTTATGTATTTAATTAGCCCAGGAAAGGAGTAAGATTTAAGTTGGTTAAAACGTGTAATTGTGTTGAAATATATATCTGTGGGCACACTAACAAAATGCATCACATCTGGCAGCACTGTTTGTCAGTTATTCTATAATTTTTCTATGTAAATTCTTGGAAATTTACAGTTTCCAACTAAATTCCTATTCTTAGTTTACAGTTTTAAGAAGCGTCACTTTTTGTACAGACGCCATCAGCAATACAAGTGTTTTAAGATCTCTTCAATAAATAATCGTTTAATATTAAATGTGGCGTCGTAATATTTCCACATATATATGTATATGCAAGTAAATATATGGAAGGGATTAATATAAGATATTCTAAAACTAATGTTATTAATGTATAATTTAGAAGTGGAATGGAAACCAAAAAATACCCAAGAAATACATTAAAATATCAAAACTGATTTCTTCCCACTGCCTTGAGTCCACGACATAGACTGCGTTCAGATGCCGAATCTTCTTGTCGCTTATTATCTCTAAATTATCTTTTGGCGTAGCTCATTGCGTTCACACTAGCACAGATTTTCGACTTCTTTCATATCGCATTCTCAAATTCTTATACGCTTTTAGAACTCTATTATATTATGGATATTTACATAAATATTTGTTTATTACATACAAAAGATAGATTAAAAATTAAATTTTCTGACCATTCATTATCAGTTTATTCATTCGAAATCGCGCGCTATTGCAACCAATAAAATAATTTCAAAATTAAAAATAATGTTAAATTGCGTAGCAGTGAATTGTTATCACCAAGAATACAAAATGAGCCCTCCGAGCACGAGATATGGCTTCTAAGCATTGTAAGGTCCGTATTTGATCCTTTTCGAATATTTGCGACTTTCTGCTATTTGGTAAAACTTTGATCGAAGACGTACGGAAGAGTTTAACCGAGTGGGATGATATGATACTGGACGACCTCCATCATAAATGGTTGGTGGAATTCAAACGTATCAAAGACGTGTAAAACCAGAGACACCATACAGAACTTGATATCAATGCCGAAGTTAGATCTGCCTATCGCCAAGCGTTATAGTCCTTGCCTACAAGAACTTGAGTTTTTAAGGTACTCCGTCGAACGTTGGCCCTTGGTCTAATCTTGCCGCACCGCAACATACTTGTTTGATGCAATTTAATCGTTTTTATTCACGTTTAATGCTGAAGCAAGTGATGGTCTGGATTCATATTGCACTTAAGGTTTTCTTAAATCTCAATAAGACACACAATAACGTCATTGATGTCAACCGAGTTATTCCATTAGACGTTGAGACACTATCCGAGGCCGAGACATACATTGTAAGAGGAGTGTACCGAAGAATAGCGACATCTCTCCATCCGTATTTAGACGATGAAGGGATTATACGTTATTACTGCGGATTACTACATCACTACATCAGAATTTTTCTATAATCTTAAATGAAATATTGGTTTCTGCATGCCAAGTCATTCTTGAAGTCTGTCCAGCGAAAGTGCATAAGATGTCTTATCACAAAGCCAAACCATTGATGAGCAAATTGACAGAAGACCTAGGAACATCATACGCCAGATCATTTACGTAGACAATTAATTTAAGTCCGCTAATGGGATTTCCGTTGTCATCAGAGGAATATGATTCTCTAAGATTCGGTTTGCCGAGGTGAGAGCTGAGAATAGAAGGTCAATCTTAAGAGGATTTACGATGGGGCGGCGCACAACGAAAGGTACAGCGCGCCGCCCACATACAATTTGGAAACAACGCTTATACAGAAAAGGCACACATAACCACCACCGGCGCTGAAATTTGCAAATTAAACTTCCATTTGAACCAATTTTAAAATATAATGAAAACAAAATATACGAAAATTTAAATTATCCTAAATCCTATAACAATTTAGTAATGTGTTCTAACTATAACACTAAAAATACATATAAGAAACACCAATTTTATTTAAAAGTCGTAACACCAACAGTAATGCTATTGTAAAAGGAATGTCATCCCGAATATTCACTGCCAGCCACGGCTAACCACTTTTCTCAAATATATCAATACAATTACACATTTTTATACTCTCGCAACAAAGTCGCTAAGGAGAGTATTAGATTTTGTTCACATAACGGTTGTTTGTAAGTCCTAAAACTAAAAGAGTCAGATATAGGGTTATATCGGGTGATTTTTTAAGAGCTTGATAACTTTTTTTTAAAAAAACGCATAAAATTTGCAAAATCTCATCGGTTCTTTATTTGAAACGTTAGATTGGTTCATGACATTTACTTTTTGAAGATAATTTCATTTAAATGTTGACCGCGGCTGCGTCTTGGGTGGTCCATTCGGAAAGTCCAATTTTGGGCAACTTTTTCGAGCATTTCGGCCGGAATAGCCCGAATTTCTTCGGAAATGTTGTCTTCCAAAGCTGGAATAGTTGCTGGCTTATTTCTGTAGACTTTAGACTTGACGTAGCCCCACAAAAAATAGTCTAAAGGCGTTAAATCGCAAAATGGCCATAGAATCGCGAGCTGTGTGGCATGTAGCGCCATCTTGTTGAAACCACATGTCAACCAAGATGCTAACAAACTTTTTGTTGCCAAAAATGGAAGAACTGAACTTGGTTGACATGTGGTTTCAACAAGATGGCGCTACATGCCACACAGCTCGCGATTCTATGGCCATTTTGAGGGAAAACTTCGGAGAACAATTCATCTCAAGAAATGGACCCGTAAGTTGGCCACCAAGATCATGCGATTTAACGCCTTTAGACTATTTTTTGTGGGGCTACGTCAAGTCTAAAGTCTACAGAAATAAGCCAGCAACTATTCCAGCTTTGGAAGACACCATTTCCGAAGAAATTCGGGCTATTCCGGCCGAAATGCTCGAAAAAGTTGCCCAAAATTGGACTTTCCGAATGGACCACCTAAGACGCAGCCGCGGTCAACATTTAAATGAAATTATCTTCAAAAAGTAAATGTCATGAACCAATCTAACGTTTCAAATAAAGAACCGATGAGATTTTGCAAATTTTATGGGTTTTTTTTTTAAAAAAAGTTATCAAGCTCTTAAAAAATCACCCGATACATACCAAAGTGATCAGGGTGACGAGTAGAGTTGAAATCCGGATGTCTGTCTGTCCGTCCGTCCGTCCGTGCAAGCTGTAACTTGAGTAAAACTTGAGATATCATGATGAAACTTGGTACACGTATTTCTTGGCTCCATAAAAAGGTTAGGTTCGAAGATGGGCAAAATCGGCCCACTACCACCCCCACAAAATGGCGAAAACCGAGTCATAACTAAGCCATAAATAAAGATATTAAAATGAAATTTGACACAAAGGATCGCATTAGGGAGGGGCATTGTTGCGTCAAGCGACTTATCTACAAATTTATACTTAAAATCAAAATAATAAATGAATTGTGAAATATTGAATTATACAAATTATAAAATATTGAATTATTAAAAATTAAATTAAGAAAATCTATTATAAAATACTTATCTTAATAATGCATTCATAATGGTAATCTACTACTTACCTTAATACTTACCATAATCTTTTACAATATTTAACGAAAGTTGAATAGTTATACTTCCCCTTTTTTAATACATATTTATATTACCACTAGTTTAAGCCGTTAGTTTTAAGATCTAGGCTTAGCAATTAGATTAAGTGAAATGAAGTTTTCTATTGTAATTGAACCGTTTAACCGAACGCACGCGTTTTCATTTTTATCGCATTTTTCGTGACAGGCAATTAGGCTTATTGACTTTGTTCGCGCATTCCCAAGTTATATGTATTATCGTTTCTCAAAAACGCTTGAGAATTTTCATGGCGCCCGAGCAGGGACTAAGTGCGTGAGCTTAGAATATATTTCATTTGACTTTCGTTTTCGTTTAATTAACTATTATCGTTTCTAATTGCCTGTCAATCGGTTCGGTTCTCGGTCTTCGGTAAAGTGAAGTGTGAATAATCACCTAAAACAATAAAATGCAATAAAAGACAATAAAATACAATGACATACATATAGTGGAAGTGACCAAGCTGTGCAGTGATAATAATACCTAAATAAGGAAAAAATTATAAAACATAAAATATAACACATAAAACTAGAATGAAAATAAAAAGAAAAAGTGGCGGGAAAAGTATTTAATACTTACGTGAAGGCTTTGTAAAATACAGTGGTCAGATATATGTACATGCAAATATAAAAGTGAACAAAAAATACCTCCAACATATGTATTTACCTATATACACAAAAATTAAAGCAATATACACATATACATAGTATACATATATAGACGCACATATACGCATGTATGGTGAAGTGGAGTGCTAATACTTACCCATATACTTACCTAAGCTTATCATAGCGAAAGAAAAGAAAAAGAAAAAGGGAAGTATCGTGGGTGCAGAGAGTGCTAATACATAATACGTAAAACACAAAAACAGGAGATTTACAGTAGTGCAAAAAGAACAAAAGACGAAGTGACAAAATTTCGAAATTGTGCTCGGCTGGCGGACATATACATACATATGTTTAAGACATACATATATACATATATGTACGTTAGTAGATAACTAAAAAGCAAAATTTTTAACAATTAAAAAAAAAAAAACTGCTTAAAGTGCCGTACGAAGGAAGTAACAGTTGGAAAAAGCCGTTCGAGTACGGTTCAAAACTGTTGAAAGTGCCGCAAT
>NW_026089622.1:36105170-36125758 GCF_024586455.1 Bactrocera neohumeralis
ACCCTTTGTGCTGTGTGAAGTGGAGACCAAAACTTAGTTTTGGCACTCTACCCACAAAATCAACGCACAAGACTACAGATAGTATTGTACTTCATTTAAGTACAACAATAAATACACCTGGCAAATGCACACATTATTTCACTTTGCAAAAAAAAAACCACATATACTGTTATTCGAAAAAAATTATAAATTTCTTGGACGTACAAACATCGTCTGGAGCGTCAAGTCCAGTCGCTCAACTCTGCCTTTCCATATATTGCTCGAATAGCAATAAGGGCAAGCAACAATAACGCAGCTGCAGTTTCGCGAGTGCAAAAAAAAATATATAATTACAAGTGAAGTGAGTGACACGAAAAATTAGGCAGCAAAGTGAGAGCAGCACAGGCAATGCAGCAAAGGGAGAGCAGCAAAGGCAAAGCAGCACAGGCAAAGTAGCAAAGGCAAAGCAGCGCAGCAGCCATCCCAGAAGATGCAGCCTAATGCACGGTTAAATGCTGTCAGAAAACTCCACGTCTGCCTTAACTGTTTATCAGACTCACATGAAGTCAAAAATTGTAAAAGTATGTTCAATTGTTCCAAATGTAAACAGAGACATCACTCTATGATTCACCGGGATCAGAGTGAAGAAATTGCTCAGATATCCGACAGCACAGACACTACTGAGATTTCTACTAAATCTCATATGGCCCATATGTCACAACGAGGGCACCTTCACTGTCAGAGCCCTGATCGTTTCGGGATCTGAAGGAACCTTCGTAAGCAAAAGTCTACAAAAACGCTTAAATCTGACAAGCAAAAAGGACAGCACTCGAGTTTCAAGGTTGACTTGTTGATCGGAGGGGATCTTTACCCGAAAATCATTCTAAATGGGGTAAAATCTAAGATCTTTGGATCCCTCATTGCACATCGTAGTGTTCGGTTGGATTTTAACAGGTTCCGTTCCCTCCGAAGAAACAAAAATAAATGGCAAAGGCGACAGACAAAATTCAACAATAACTCAACAACAAACACAAAACCATTTTTGTAGTGAAAATAATACTAATTTTATATTTATACAACAGCAACAACATCAGCAGCATCAACAGCAGCAGCAGCAACGAAAAGATCATGCCAACAATGATGGCGAAACAAATGATGCGCCTGGCTCATCGAATCACCCTGATACGCATGGTGGCGCATTTCGAGCACCCGGCGTTGGGATGCAATCGCACAACGGTGACCACGTATCTGGCAGTAATACGTCACAACAACACAATCCGATAAGCTCTTCTTGCTCTCACTCAACAAGGAGATCAACCGTGTGCCCGAAGAGATACGACTCGATGTCAAGGGCTAATTCATACAGGTGCTCAAAAAATACCAGAAAAAACCACCGGTGAAACAGGAGAAAACCCAATCACAAATGACAAGATAGAATTGTCACAGCATGCTCAAATAACGCACAGCATGTATCAGCTGCAAAAGAAATACGAGAAAACTGAAAAAGAAGCATCGCCACAATCTCAAGTTGAACGCGTGTCGGCTTCAGCCGCAGCGCTACACGCACAACTATGGAAATGGAAGAGAATTCATTGACAATCGCGACGTATTCGGACCCCTATCAACCGTGTCAACCGACGTCATCAGTCACGCAAAGCTCTGACCAACGATCGACTGGACTCGAATCGTCTCAGCTACATTGCCCGGACCGAGCGGAACGCCATTCGTTCCGCCGGCCACCCCATCCGAAGCGAAGGCGTGGACGAGACGCTCAATGTCAAGCACATGCATGTCGTATCATCAACAATAGGCACGCAACACTACCCTGGCTGCAAAGAATTGCGCTTTAATAAGAGTTCCAACTGCAACCAGGCTCATAACAGTGCGTGCCATTATTAGCCCCGTCAGTCCATCCACTGATTCACGGTTGGACAACTCATCACTCAAAATACGACACTGGGATATATAATATCCGGCGTCGTATAACATCGGCACAATAAAGTGCACTGATTGCCGACGCCTCACACATTTACCACCTACCCAGGATCGACTTAGACTCAAGTCATCTCGCCGACCTCGGAATGTGGTGACTTCTATGCAAATTGGCGGCATGGCAATGTAAGACTGAGACTCGTTTCATCTCAGCGGCATTTTCCGGACCGAACCAGACTCGTTTCGTCTCGTCGGCCACCCCATCTGCAAAGAAGACGTGGGAGAGGAAGTATAGGAGCCAGTCGCACGTTAGTTTTAAGTAATTTGTTGTAAACTGCATTTGCAGTAATACTGCAAGGCGGGGAGAATGTTGACGCCGCCCCAGTCCACGGCCAAACACAACTACGAAACGAGAACGAATGAAATAAAAATTAACAAAGTGTGTAAATATATGCATATAAAGTAAAAAAGTTGGATTCAGTGCTCTATGTAAATCTAAATTATCTAGCGGTGACCAGTTACCTAACTTTTACCCATCTTTTAGGGAAGCTTATATTATTTTCTAAACCAATAATATTTACTAATGTACATAATCAAACGCATTTGTATAAATTTCCATCTTTCTTTAACACATTGGTATTCTGAATTGATTCACTATACTATACCTGTACTACTCACTTTCATGCCTCTTACAGAGTCATTACTTACCATATATGAAAATTTTCGGTAATGATTGGACACTTGAGATAACTGAAGCTTGTCAGTTATTAGTCTAAATTTATAAAAAATAAAAAAAAATACTTTTGTTCAGTAGATAATTTAATTTTATGATATTTCACATTTGCGCGCTCCCACAAATAATAAAAAAACAGGAGAATTTCTATGCGATGAGTGATGAAGAACACTTTTCTCAATATTTGAGCGGTTAGCGTATTAGGTTTTCAAATGTTGAGTTTGTAAACTCCTCCTTCGTTAAATTTGAAAGTCCGCGTTCGATTATATAAGTAAAATTTGGTGTGGCAAATCTGATATTTCTATGGCGAGTGATGATTCAAACTTTTTTCTATGTAGATATGGAGTTGGCGTCTGACCCTCTGATTTCAACGATTGCGATATGCCTTCATACCAATACATGTAACTATTGTTACCAATAATAAGATCAATACTATATAGATTGAGAATTTGGCTGAATTCCAGTATTCAGTCAACGTAATTGTAATCAATAATATGCACATGTTAAAGCATTTTTAATGATAGAATGTCTTCCATCACTTCGGAGCTTGCCATAGGCTGGGGCCGGAATCGAATTAAATATATACTCGGTTACAATTGGTTTTCCGTGTACATGGATAGCAACATTGTCGTGCCGAATCACGGAGACGCCCTTTAGTGGTATTAATTCACCACTCATGCTACTTACACTAAGGCTACTTACATACTAGTTTAGGAATAACCCTGCCAGCCAAAGTGGTGAAAAAAATAGTGAAACGTTAGCTTTTCAAACCCTTAAAAAGTGGGAGCCTGCCGTATGCACTGTGCAGATTCTAACTTCTTTTCTGCTTACACGTACGTATATGTGTGATCATACATCTCTGTTGCGCTCATTTAGTAGTGCCATATAAAAAAGTATATCTGAGCTGCTCTAGTATCCTCAATCAACAGCTGATAAGTAAGTAATAATTAAATAGAATTCTTCATATTTAAAAGAAAATATTAATATTATTTGAAAAAAAAAACAAAATATATTAAATATAAATAGAATAGATTAATTACATAAAAATAATAATAACATCTGAAAGAAAAGGTTATTTAAATAAAAATGATAATAATATCTTAAAGTAAGAAAAGATAAATATTATCTGATCATTTAAAATATTAAACAAACCTTTGTTTTCACATATTATATTGAATTGTGCAGGCCGCCTTAAACGCATAAAACACATACATATGTACATCTGCACTCTCCATATTTTCACATTTATAATGTATTAGTTGCTTCTGATGATATTGCTGCTGCTGCTATTGCCAGTTCTGTTCTGATTTTCAATGCTATAAAAACAAATGAAGTAATTATTTGCAAAATATTGTTAAAACTCACATAAAATTCATCCACTTACCTTCTTGTTGTACGATCGGGAATGACATGCGTCTTTCAATCGTTTTTTATACTCTCGCAACAAAGTTGCTAAGGAGAGTATTATAGTTTTGTTCACATAACGGTTGTTTGTAAGTCCTAAAACTAAAAGAGTCAGATATAGGGTTATATATATATCAAAGTGATCAGGGTGACGAGTAGAGTTGAAATCCGGATGTTTGTCTGTCTGTCCGTCCGTCCGTGTTATACAGAGAAGGCATCAGATGGAATTCAAAATAGCGTTATATTGGAAGAAGGCGTGGTTGTCAACCGTTTTCACCCATATTTCGTACATGTTATCAGGGTGTTAAGAAATTATTAATACCGAATTTCATTGAAATCGGTAGAGTAGTTCCTGAGATATTTTTTTTGGTCCATAAGTGGGCGACGCCACGCCCGTTTCAATTTTTGAAAAAAGCCTGGGTGCAGCTTCCTTCTGCCATTTTTTCAGTAAAATTTAGTGTTTCTGACGTTTTTTTTAGTCGGTTAACGCACTTTTAGTGATTTTCAACATAACCATTGTATGGGAGGTGGGCGTGGTTATTATCCGATTTCTTCCATTTTTGAACTGTATATGTTTCCCATTTTTTTAAGTCCAAATATGCCTGAAAATTCTCAAGCGTTTTTGAGAAGCGATAATACAAAAATTGCCTGTCACGAAAAATGCGATAAAAATGAAAACGCGTGCGTTCGGTTAAACGGTTCGAAATACTAACGGCTTAAACTAGTGGTAATATAAATATGTATTAAAAAAGGGGTAAGTATAACTCTTCAACTTTCGTTAAATATTGTAAAAGATTATGGTAAGTATTAAGGTAAGTAGTAGATTGACATTATGAATGCATTATTAAGATAAGTATTTTATAATAGATTTTCTTAATTTAATTTTTAATAATTCAATATTTTATAATTTGTATAATTCAATATTTCACAATTCATTTATTATTTTTATTTTAAGTATAAATTTGTAGATATGTCGCTTGACGCAACACCGGCCACCTTGACAGGATCAATTTCCTTCAACCTCCATTGGAAGCAAGGCCAGCTTGTGGATAGGACGCTTAATTGTGCCCGCCTTAGTCGCCACGTCTGCGACTCGCACCTTGCCGTCTTGCCCTTCGGCGGTTGCGACGACGCGCCCTAGTACCCACTGCTGCGGTGGCACGTTGTCCTCGTGGACGAGAACGAGGTCGTTGAGCTGCATGTTGCGTTTGGGGTGCAGCCACTTGTTGCGTTCCTGAAGGCCCGTCAGGTAAACTTTGGACCACTGTCGCCAGAACTGTTGCTTGAGACAGCAAACAAGTTGCCATCTCTCGCAACAACGAACTGGGTCCACTGGCACCTTCTCTGGAGGTAATGCTCGCAGGGAGCATCCTATCAGTAGATGCGCCGGTGTTAACGCCTCGCCGTCGTTGGGGTCTTGACTCAGGGGTACTAGGGGACGAGAGTTGAGGATGGCCTCCACTTCGGCCAACAGTGTTGCTAGCTCCTCTGCTGTGAGTAGCGCGTTGCCGATTACGCGAACGATATGGTGTTTGGCGGACTTCACCGCGGCTTCCCATAATCCGCCGAAGTGCGGCGCCCTTGGTGGTATAAAGGTGAAGCTGCACCCTTCGTCTGCTGCGAATCTCCTCAATTCTGGACCCATTGCCAGAAACGCCTCCTTCAGCTCGCGCAGCTTGCGATCGGCGCCGACGAAATTGGTGGCGTTGTCGCTGAATATCTTCGTCGGCATTCCTCGGCGTCCAATGAACCTTTTTAGGGCGAGAATAAATGAATTAGAAGATAGGTCCGAAACTAATTCTAAATGTACTGCTTTTGAAGTGTAGCAAACGAAAACTGCAATATATGTTTTTACGGGTGGTCGACCGCGTATTTTTAGAGTTGTGTATATCGGACCACAAAAATCTACGCCACATATAAGAAAGGGCCGTAGTGCTCGAAGTCTTTCGACTGGCAAATTTCCCATTATTTGGTTTTGCAACTTCGGCTTGTAATGAAAACAATGTATACAGTTTCTTACGGTTCTACTGCAAGCTTCTCGGGCATTAATTAGCCATATGCGTTCTCGAAGAAGCGCAACCAACGCTTTAGCCCCAGCGTGGTGATTTCGAATATGCAGGAACCGTAAATACGTTATAACGAAGTGCGAACTTTTATTTAATAAAAGCGGAAATTTGGCATCGTATGGGAGAGGTGCATTTAATAGGCGACCTCCTACTCGGATTAATTTGAATGACAGCGACATATCCGAGTACTCATGCAAAAACGGGTTGAGTTTTTGCAAGTTTGCGGGTAGGGTGGTACCTTTATGCAATTTTTGAATAACATCCGAAAATTCTGAATGTTGGACCACCTGTGCAATTTTTAGAAAACTCAAGTTTAGCTCTTCTGAAGTCAGATCTTGTCCCATGGAGGATTTTGGTGGTCGTCTGATCCATCGTAATATATATGCGACCACACGAAGCAATTTTTTATGAGAAGAGAATTTTTCAATGAGGTCCAATATTGAATTTTTCTCAGCAGTCGAAATTAATGTAAATGTAGTTTTCTTCTTCTCTAATGCTTCGTCTTCTGGTGAGAGCTGGAAGTGGTTATTAATTGGCCATAATGCAGGGTCTTCTAGGAGGAACTGTGGACCGCCAAACCATATTGAATTATTCAATTCGTCCACGTTACAACCCCGAGACACTTGATCCGCAGGATTTTGTTTCGTTGGCACATGTCGCCAATGTACTTTGTCAGTCAACTCTTGGATTTCGGACACTCTGTTTGCGACGAAGGTTTGTAGTGAAGATGGATGTGTTTTAATCCAATGTAAAACGATTTCAGAGTCTGTCCAAAATGTAATATTTTCGAAATGTCGACTCAACATAGGCGCTACTCTTGACCATAATTTCGAAAGAAGATGTGCTGCCGAGAGCTCAAGACGCGGAAGAGATTTGGTCTTCAGCGGAGCCACTCTAGACTTTGCAGTAAGCAGCATGCATTTAATACCACTAGCAGATTGGCTTCGTATGTATATGCAGCATCCGTACGCCCTTATTGAGGCGTCGGAGAAGCCATGTATTTGGCAGATGGCACTCGACTCAACGTTTACGTAACGAGGAATGCTTATCGATGAGAGCTGCATTAGGTTGGCTTTAAAGTTCTGCCAGCTAGTGTCAAGGCGCAATGGAATCGACTCATCCCAATCTAGTTTTTGGATCCAAAGCTCTTGCAATAAGATTTTTGCTTTGGTAACTAGTGGGGCTAGTAATCCAAGAGGATCAAAAAGGCGAGCAGAAACTGACAATATGTTTCGTTTAGTGGCTCGCAGATCATTAAAATTGTCATCTAAAACAAATCGAAACAAATCCTCTTTCGGCAACCAATGGATTCCTAACGTTTTAGTGGAACTTTTGTCATTGAAGCTTAATGACTTTTCAGTGCAATCACTGTCGAAAAATTTAGGGTGGTTCGAAAACCATTTCGTTAAGGTGAATCCGGCCGAGTTTAATATTTGAATTACCTCACTTCTCAAAAGATCTAGAGACTCAAAATTTTCGGACCCTGTTAATAAATCATCAACATAAAAGTCTCTTTTGATGGCCAATGAACCGAGTGGATATTTCATTGTATTGGCATCACTGAGCATTTGCAAACACCGTGTTGCGAGAAATGGAGCAGGCGCAGTGCCGTATGTTACGGTGTTAAGACGAAAAATTTGAATTTGCTCAGAAGGATGCTCTCTCCACACAATAAGCTGACAATTTCTGTCTTCTTCATGCATAATTATTTGACGGTACATTTTAGTAATGTCCGCTGTTAGTGCATACTTATGTAAGCGAAAACGAAGAAGAGTTGAGTATAACTCTTCTTGGATGGTTGGACCTACCATCAAAAGTTCATTCAACGCTATTTGAGTTGAAGATCGACTCGAGGCATCAAATACAACACGTAATTTGGTTGTTGTGCTCTCGGGCCTTAAAACGCATTGATGCGGAATGAAGTAGTGTGGCTCACTCGGGATCTTATTGTTCGTTGGGCTCATGTGACCCAATGCTCTATATTCATTCATAAAGTCCAGATACATTTTACGAAGTTCTGGATCTTTTAATGTCCTTCTCTCCAGGGCCTGAAACCGCCGAACTGCGGTTTCATAGGAGTGACCGAGTAACTTACGGTCAGCTTTAAAAGGCATTCTTACTTGAAGCCGTCCTGAAGGCAATACTTGAGTTGTATTTACGAAAAAATTTTCACACTCTTGTTGCTCTAGTGTGAATTTAATGCCATTTGATTCTGAAGGTAATTCTTCTAGAGCCCAAAATTTTTGGACTACTGAATCTATTGACGTAAAGTCTTCTTCAGCTTGGCATAATGTGCTATGTAATCTGGGAGGAGAACTTATATTACTGGCGTATTTGCCAGATACAATCCATCCTAAAAGGGTTTTCTGAAGTGTTGGTTGGTTAGGACCATTTTTAATTTGGCCAACAGCTAAAAGGTCGAAAAATGTTTCAGCACCCAATAGGATATCCACTTTTTTAGATTTGTGGAATTCTGGATCCGCCAATTCAATATTGTGCGGAATTTTCCAGCCACTAACATTGATGTTATGGTCTGGATGATTTGCCGAAATGCATCGCATTACCCAGAATTCCGCCGAAAATTCAAAATTATTTAACCGCGACTTGACAAACGCGCTTAGTTTTGACCCCACTTTTGTATTGGAATTGCCAATTCCAATTACGCTTAATGTTTTGTGCTGACGTCGAATCCGCAACTTCTGTGCCAAGTCCTCCGTCATAAAGTTGACCTGGGAGCCTGAGTCCAGCAAAGCTCTCGCAGGCAGGTAATCTCCACAGCTGGTCCTCACTAAAATTACTGCTGTTGCCAACATGACCCGATCCGGCATACTGGCTGTATGCATGGCATGTGTGGTTGATGGTTGCGGATGAGGTGCAGCGGGGAAAGAGACTGGATATTGGTGCAACAGTGTGTGATGCGATCGATTGCACACACGACATCGATCCGCTCTGCATTTGGAAACGGTATGTCCCTTACGCAAGCAATTTATGCATAAGGGTACCGATTTGACGAACTCGAACCTCTGTTGCACCGGAAGAGCCTTGAAAGTAGGGCAGGCAGTTAGATGGTGATCCCTCGATTTGCATTGTTGGCAAAGAGGCTGCCTCGTATTTGCTGCAACTAGCGCCGATTTGGTCCTATCCATTTGTTGTTGCTTCCCATGACTCGTACTGCCTGTTGGTATGGGCTTCGTCCTTGAGTGGGATGCTCCTTCCGCTGATAGTTGCTGGTATCTTCGATTTAGAGTGGCTTCACAGTCCTTCCACAGTGGCAGTTTGTCATAGTCCAGCGCTTCTTCCCATTTGGATCGGGTGGCAGGGTCAACCTTTGTCATTACAATGTGTATGATTATTGCGTTCGTTATTTGTTTTTCATCGCCCAGCGATAGCAATGAATCATATACCGCTGACACTTCGTCAATCATTGAACGCAGGGAAGGCGCAGAAGGCTTTGGGATTGTTGGCAGCTCAAAAAGTTTAGATATTGTATTGAAAAATATCAAACATTTATTATCATAAACTTTTTTGAGACTTGCCAACGCTTTCGGATAATTTTCATCCGACATCTGAAACGCTTTAACTGTTCCCAAAGCCTCTCCAGATAGACAATTAACCAAATGGTTAAATTTTTCAATATCTGGGATATTTGGATCGTTATGAACCAAGCTCTCGAACAAACTCATAAAATTTTTGAATTCTGAATATTCTCCCTTGAATTTCGGCAAATTCATTTTAGGGAGCCTTGAGCTGTGAGAAGCTACAAAAGAGGTTTCGGCCAGTGCAGTTTTATTTTTTGCTAAAATTGACTTAATTATGGACTTCGTTTCAACGATTATGTCCTCTAACTCCCCTCGGGCCATGTCGTCTTCATCAATTTCTTCAATCTTTGATTGGCATTTCATTAATTTTTCACTATGTGAATTTAATATATCTAAACGACATTCCAATTCTATTGGATCTAAAGACATAGTCTTTTCAAGAAGGCCCGTTTTAATGCGCAAAATACTACTTTTCGCAACCGTTCTTTGACGTCTTAACGATTTTAAGTCCGTCAACTCCTTACTTGGAGACAGGTTTGCGAGAGTTGGCTTTGGCTTGCTCATTTTTGCTTGTTTAAATTAAATTTCCGAAAAAAGACTATAACGGTTGGCAACAGATATATTAAGAATCGATAACGAAAACGAAAAAAATGAATGTCGATTCCCAAATATACGAAAGTCAAACCAATAGCAATAAAGGCTGGCAACAAATATATATATTGGAATCGATTACGAAAACGAAAAAAAAAGATAATATCGATTCCCAAGTATACGAAAGCCAAACCAATAAATGCGCAAAATGAGCAATAGCACAATAAAGTAATTTAATCGGAAAATGTCCGAACGAAAATCGACAAAAATTGCGAAAAAACGACCGATAATTGCAAACGCGGATCGAAAAAATTGCGAAAAAACGTGATAATTTAAATTTGCAATTAATAATTTTTCACCTTTATTTCAAAATAAAGGGCTACCGCAAAATCCCAAAATCCCTTATTCACTTTGAATTCGTATATGTAAATATAGTATATACATAATATATATATGTATGTATATATATACATATATATAATCAATATGTAATATATATAAAGTGAAAAAAAAGGGAGAGCCAAAAACTGAAAGTGCACTTGTTTTGATGTTTGGTTACCTGGTGCGTCGGCTGTTTGCCGGCGCTTACGTCCCTTTTGCACAGAATGCAGCGGCAGCTCATTCTCACGATGGCAGTGGCGTTGATGGCAGCAGCGGTTGGATGGACGTTGTGGCAGCGGCGGGTGATGATGGCAGCGACGATGATGGCAGCAAAAAAAAAGCTGGCGACGTTAGGGAGCAGCGGGTTGAGTGTTTGTATTAGCAATATCGGCACTTTTGCTTTTACCGGTTATTTTGATTGCGGCACTTTCAACAGTTTTGAACCGTACTCGAACGGCTTTTTCCAACTGTTACTTCCTTCGTACGGCACTTTAAGCAGTTTTTTTTTTTTTAATTGTTAAAAATTTTTTTTTAGTTCTTTATAACGTACATATATACATATATATATATGTCTTTATATATGCATATGTATATGTCCGCCAGCCCAAGCACATACATATTTCGAAATTTTTATTCCTTTTTTTTTTTATTTTCTCTGTTTTTTTATGTATTGCACGGTGTGTCACGATACTTTTTTTTTTTTTATTTTCTTTTTATAACGTAAGTATTACACTTCACTTCACGTAAATACGTATATGTATGTATATATGCTATATATATTTTTATATTGCATTTTATATTTTGTGTATTAGGTTTACATATGTTTTTTTTTTTTGTTCACTTTTATATGTATACATATACTGTTTACTGTTTTTTTCCACGTAAGTTTAAATCTTTTTATTTAAAAACTTTTTCTTTTATTTTTTTCTTTTATGTTTTATTTTATGTTTTATTTTTTTTTTTATTTATGTATTATTATCACTGCACACTTGGTACTTCCACTATATATATGTATTGTATATTTTATTTTTTTTAGCATTTTTTATTTTTTTGATTATTCACACTTCACTTTACCGAAGACCGAGAACCGAAAAACGATTGACAGGCAATTAGAAACGATATGGTTATTAAACCCGAAAACGAAAGTTAAATAAAATTCTTTAGTTCACGCACTAAGTCCGTGCTCGGGCGCCATGAAAAATCTCAAGCGTTTTTGAGAAACGAAAATATATAACTTGGGAATGCGCGAATTAATTTAAATAAGCCTAATTGCCTGTCACGAAAAAAATGCGATAAAAATGAAAACGCGTGCGTTCGGTTAACGGTTCAATACAATAGAAATCTTTATTTCACTTAATCTAATTGCTAAGCCTAGATCTTAAAACTAACGGCTTAAACTAGTGGTAATATAAATATGTATTAAAAAAGGGGTAAGTATAACTCTTCAACTTTCGTTAAATATTGTAAAAGATTATGGTAAGTATTAAGGTAAGTAGTAGATTGACATTATGAATGCATTATTAAGATAAGTATTTTATAATAGATTTTCTTAATTTAATTTTTAATAATTCAATATTTTATAATTTGTATAATTCAATATTTCACAATTCATTTATTATTTTTATTTTAAGTATAAATTGGTTGACATGTGGTTTCAACAAGGTGGCGCATGCCACACAGCTCGCGATTCTATGGCCATTTTGAGGGAAAATCGGAGAACAAGTTTAATAAATGGACCTGGTAAGTTAGATCATGCGATTTAACGCCGGACGGACGGACGGACAGACAGACATCCGGATTTCAACTCTACTCGTCACAAGACGCATTTGGTCAACATTTAAATGAAATTATGATCACTTTGGTATTTTATGCGTTTTTTTTTTGTATCTATAACCCTATATCTGACTCTTTTAGTTTTAGGACTTACAAACAACCGTTATGTGAACAAAATCTAATACTCTCCTTAGCGACTTTGTTGCGAGAGTATAAAAATGTGTAATTGTATTGATATATTTGAGAAAAGTGGTTAGCCGTGGCTGGCAGTGAATATTCGGGATGACATTCCTTTTACAATAGCATTACTGTTGGTGTTACGACTTTTAAATAAAATTGGTGTTTCTTATATGTATTTTTAGTGTTATAGTTAGAACACATTACTAAATTGTTATAGGATTTAGGATAATTTAAATTTTCGTATATTTTGTTTTCATTATATTTTAAAATTGGTTCAAATGGAAGTTTAATTTGCAAATTTCAGCGCCGGTGGTGGTTATGTGTGCCTTTTCTGTATAAGCGTTGTTTCCAAATTGTATGTGGGCGGCGCGCTGTACCTTTCGTTGTGCGCCGCCCCATCGTAAATCCTCTTAAGATTGACCTTCTATTCTCAGCTCTCACCTCGGCAAACCGAATCTTAGAGAATCATATTCCTCTGATGACAACGGAAATCCCATTAGCGGACTTAAATTAATTGTCTACGTAAATGATCTGGCGTATGATGTTCCTAGGTCTTCTGTCAATTTGCTCATCAATGGTTTGGCTTTGTGATAAGACATCTTATGCACTTTCGCTGGACAGACTTCAAGAATGACTTGGCATGCAGAAACCAATATTTCATTTAAGATTATAGAAAAATTCTGATGTAGTGATGTAGTAATCCGCAGTAATAACGTATAATCCCTTCATCGTCTAAATACGGATGGAGAGATGTCGCTATTCTTCGGTACACTCCTCTTACAATGTATGTCTCGGCCTCGGATAGTGTCTCAACGTCTAATGGAATAACTCGGTTGACATCAATGACGTTATTGTGTGTCTTATTGAGATTTAAGAAAACCTTAAGTGCAATATGAATCCAGACCATCACTTGCTTCAGCATTAAACGTGAATAAAAACGATTAAATTGCATCAAACAAGTATGTTGCGGTGCGGCAAGATTAGACCAAGGGCCAACGTTCGACGGAGTACCTTAAAAACTCAAGTTCTTGTAGGCAAGGACTATAACGCTTGGCGATAGGCAGATCTAACTTCGGCATTGATATCAAGTTCTGTATGGCGTCTCTGGTTTTACACGTCTTTGATACGTTTGAATTCCACCAACCATTTATGATGGAGGTCGTCCAGTATCATATCATCCCACTCGGTTAAACTCTTCCGTACGTCTTCGATCAAAGTTTTACCAAATAGCAGAAAGTCGCAAATATTCGAAAAGGATCAAATACGGACCTTACAATGCTTAGAAGCCATATCTCGTGCTCGGAGGGCTCATTTTGTATTCTTGGTGATAACAATTCACTGCTACGCAATTTAACATTATTTTTAATTTTGAAATTATTTTATTGGTTGCAATAGCGCGCGATTTCGAATGAATAAACTGATAATGAATGGTCAGAAAATTTAATTTTTAATCTATCTTTTGTATGTAATAAACAAATATTTATGTAAATATCCATAATATAATAGAGTTCTAAAAGCGTATAAGAATTTGAGAATGCGATATGAAAGAAGTCGAAAATCTGTGCTAGTGTGAACGCAATGAGCTACGCCAAAAGATAATTTAGAGATAATAAGCGACAAGAAGATTCGGCATCTGAACGCAGTCTATGTCGTGGACTCAAGGCAGTGGGAAGAAATCAGTTTTGATATTTTAATGTATTTCTTGGGTATTTTTTGGTTTCCATTCCACTTCTAAATTATACATTAATAACATTAGTTTTAGAATATCTTATATTAATCCCTTCCATATATTTACTTGCATATACATATATATGTGGAAATATTACGACGCCACATTTAATATTAAACGATTATTTATTGAAGAGATCTTAAAACACTTGTATTGCTGATGGCGTCTGTACAAAAAACTGACGCTTCTTAAAACTGTAAACTAAGAATAGGAATTTAGTTGGAAACTGTAAATTTCCAAGAATTTACATAGAAAAATTATAGAATAACTGACAAACAGTGCTGCCAGATGTGATGCATTTTGTTAGTGTGCCCACAGATATATATTTCAACACAATTACACGTTTTAACCAACTTAAATCTTACTCCTTTCCTGGGCTAATTAAATACATAAAACCTATTTCCATTCCACTACTAAAGTATACATAAATAACATTAGTTGTATAATATCTTATATTAATCCCTTTCATATATTTACTTGTATTTACATATACATATATTTCAAACCAATTACATGTCTTAAACAACTTAATATATATATAATATATGTACATAAAACCTATTTTCATTCAAATAAAAGTAAAACTTTCTAAAAAAAACTGTTATCACGAATAACGCCCTGTTTTTGCTATTTTTTTCTGCGGGATTTTAATTTGCGGTTAGTTTAGTTGTAATCAGTTCAGACCCATGAAGTCGCAGTGCTGCCAAATTAAGCCACAAGATCTTGGGCTCGCTCAACGAGCAAAACATAAGAGATATTATCCATGTTGTGTGGAGTTGTTCTGTAAGGTTTCCGTGTACATCACTGTAAAAAGAACTGAGGTGAACGTCTTATCTTAAAGTAATAAAAAGGAGTATGTATAGCTAGTTTCTTGACATATGGTAACTTTTTCATTGCGGTTAAAAAATGCTCATTATGCCTAACAAAAATTTTTTGTTATCCATTTGGTGAAAGTGGATTTAAAGTTGAGTCGTTGATAAGTTTACAATGAAAAATGAAATAAACTCAATATTAAGTGTTGATGGCAAATAATATTGGTAAACCACTACAAAAGAAGAACTTCTATAATTCTTATTTTACGAAAAACATCAATCAACAATCCAGTGAAGTTAAATTTCTCAAAAATAACTTGTAGTTTATTTCATCCATCATTTTGTATTGCCCCTTTGAAAATTAATTTCGTTTTACTTAAATTAACATAATTAACTTTCAAATTAGGATTAAAAACAAAGTGTACACAATTAAAAATTTTATGTACTATATATTAACGAAATATATCAAAAAACGATCGCAGAAACAAGTTAGTAAGGTGGGAAGTTACGTTAACCCCAATTTAATTTTATACTTATTAGGGAGAATCATTTCCAAACTTAGTACGGGTATGCTTATAAACAAGTTTAAGCGTCATTTAACTTGGCTCATACATACACATGTATGTATGTATGTATATGTATATGTTGAAGTATTCAAAACTGTGTTTGAATGTTCTTTTTTCACAAATACATTAAGTATGTAATATCAGATAGGTAGTGCCCGTTGAAAGTTATTTACAATTTTTGTTGCAAGGTAATATTAAGTACGAATAAATCAACTTTTCATTCATGGAATTTTCACGCCTTTAACCAGTAACAGTGATGAACGAAAGGTAAACTTATAATAGCCGTAGTTGCCAAATTACGCTTTAAATACCAGCTCATACCGCTCTTGCCTTCGAATTGGGCTTAAGGCTCCTGAATTTTTATTACTTAGCGGTAATATTGGAAACTAGTATTGAGATGATTATATTAAATAAAAATATTTTGTAGTTAACGGAGCTGAATGTGAATATATGTACATATGTACATATTTATATATCAAGATATGGGAATCTATGTACAGATGTATGTATGCATACCGAATCTAAGTGGCGTGGTGGTAGTCTAGCATGTTACATCAAATTCTCAATTAATTAAAAATCTTAAAATAAATAATATTTTAATTAGCGTTAACATAGTCAAAATTTCACTTTCCATTTGCCACAAAAAAATGTAAAATTTGTTTACAACATAGTAATTTTTTTCACCTCAATTAAACACAGAGAAATATTAATCACCAACTCAGAGTTTTTAAGGCTTTTTTATATAAAGTATAAAAATGTCAAAACTAATAGATCATTGAAATACATTAATATTTACGTTTATTGTGAGTTTTAAAGAAAAAGGTATATTTCAAAAGTTGGTACACTCTTAGATCAGAAAATCGTAGATATTCTCAAAGAAAGCGGGAAAGAATTTTTGGTTGATATTGAAGGTGAGAACGCGAAAGTCTAAAATGACTTTTCACTACGCTAGCCGTTCTTTTAGCCATATTCCGTGCAGAATAGTGCTTATGTAGAATCGCTGCTGTATTGCGTTATCATTCGGGTTATGGTAAGGGGTCAATAAGTATGGTTCTAACACATGCCCAGCGTCCTCAAAAAGCCAAGCGTCCTAACTTGACTTACCACCATATTAAAAGTCTCTCTCTACGTGTTGCATCAGGCGGCAAGATATATACATATATTTAAAACCTAAAAACTAAAATTAATAAAACATGAAATTTTTATCAATTGAAGTTGGCCTCGTTTAAAACAATGTGTTTTTAATTGTAAATTTAATTAATATAATTTAAGTAAAACGCACAAATCGCCACAATGTATACAACCGATGAGTGAGCCTCGTTTAAAACAATGTGCTTTTAATTGTAAATTTAATTAATATAATTTAAGTAAAACGCACAAATCGCCACAATGTATACAACCGATGAGTGAATAAATACCTATTGGTATTTTTTGCAGTAGCTTTAAATTGGACAGTATCAATATGTACAGTGTTTATGAATAAATTACTACTAAGCAGTGATACGGTAAATTTAGACGCACCGCTTTTTGTTTGCTGGTTCCAATGCCTTGTCTCCGAAGGCTTATGTGCGCTTTTGAGTGCTTTTGGTCAGCGTTATCCAAATGTCATTACGTTCCCAGAAGGTTATCCATTTGATGTGGCTATTTTTAGAAAGATTTTGCCGTTATCCATTTTGTTTACTTTAATGGTCGCAACAAATAATTTGTGCCTTAAATATGTGGGAGTAGCTTTTTATTATGTTGGCCGATCGCAGACGGTTTTTAATGTCGTACTAACATCTGTATTTACTGTTACGAAAAAAAACCAGCTTCAAGGCTACAATGTGCTGTGTATTTGTTGTTTTTGGTTTCCTTTTGGGAGTCGACCAGGAGAGCTTAATCTCACAGTTCTCTCTACGCGGCACAATCTATTGCGTTATGGGCTCGTTTATACTGGCCTGGTATTCTATTCAAACCAAAAAGGCATTAGTTCACGTTAATCAGCAAGTTTTTCTACTAAGCTACTACAATAATGTCTACTCCAGTGTCTTTTTCTTGCCTTTAATCTTCATTAATGGAGAAATGAACGCAATCATTGAACACATATTTGTTCCTTGGTTTATGAGTGCTATGGAGCTTGGCGGCTTATGCGGTTTCACAATTGGATTTGTTACAGTTTTGCAAATTAAGGTAACATCACCTTTATCTCACAATATTTCTGGAACTGCAAAGACCTGCGCTCAGACTGTTATAGTGACAACGGTATAATGATGCAAAGTCAGCATTATGGTGGGCATCAAATATTATTGTTTTACTGGCTAGTGCCGCTTATACACGTGTGAAGCAATTGGAAATGCAATGTCAACACGACCGCACTACCGCGACACAAAAGGCGTAAGGAAAACTTTTTTAACCGGCTTTGTATTTTTAAGGGAAAAGTTATAATTATTCTGGGTAGTTATGTTTGTAATGCAAACATATTCGTTTACAATTTCCTCCATGACGATGATAGTTATATAATAAACCAAAAATTAAATCTGAAATACACTTAAAAAGTATAAAAAAATTAATAGTGCATTAATAATTCTATCGAACCAATTACCTGTGTTTAATTCCTTTCGGATTTCGGTTGTCCGTTTTCGGCTTTCGGCTACAGTTTCGGGAATTAGTGAAAATATACATAAAATAATTATAACCCTTGTGTTATATAGTTAAACACATACAAAAACAAAAAAAAACTGAAAAAGGAAAAAATATACATATACAAAAAAAGTTATACTTACGTACATACATAATATATACGTTAAAGTGAAGGTATTCTTTTATAAGTGGAGTGATCCCTATATACCCGAAAAGAAAATTTAAATACATATTTTATATGTACATTCAAGTGAGTGAAGTGATATGTACTGCAAATCGTTAAAAAATAAACAAAAGAAGTGATAAAAAAATGGAAAATTAGGTATATATGCATATGTATGTACCAGAGAGTTGCCACGAGTATGATAAAATCAGAACAAACAGTCGCGCCAAAAACACAATCAAATCAATTCAGTTCAGCATAGACTACATTGTTAATCAATTCGAGTAGCCGCCAGCGTCAACTGACCTGATGCAACACGAATAATCTGTTCTTCGGGAATCAAGATCATGTAATCGGTATGGCTGGCTTCTTTTGCAATCGTATCATGTCAGTTCATAGCGTTGCGACGTTTATTTGAATTGAAATGAAACTTTGGTAAACTATAAGTAAATCTTCGAGTAAATCTATGGGTAAATCTATGAGTACAGCAAACAACAACAATTTTCTGCTGGACTGATTTGAATCATGTGTGGCAAAAAATGTATCAGCTTTGAAAATGTGCGCATGTTACAAATTTTCGAAGCGAAAGCAATGGAAATTCCATTAAGAAAGTACATATATACATATATTTGTTATATGTACATATGTACCCAGGGAATTTCCATTATACATATAACATATGTATATACATACATACATGTGTATACAAACATATGTATTTGAAATAGAACAAAAGTGCACTAGTAAATCAGTGTTTAGGGGATGTTATACAAACCAAACTCTGTCGATCATTTCAATCATTGAAGCATTCTGCTGATACGAACGTTCATAAACAAATCAGGTATAAGCTGATCGCTAGTGATACAAAGTTGTTCTCTATCGCTGATCTGAAGACAAACAGTTCGCTTCGTGTACATGAACTGAACTAACAGAATCAGACAGAGTAACGGATCAGTACTTAAGTATAAACAAAAATTTATTACTACTTGCAGTTCTCTGGTATGTACCAATAATTACATTACCCGCTCACTTACCATATTAGAACATACATATGTACAAGTGCGAGCAAAATCGCTGAAATAACGCGAACAAAATATGTGCAGCAACAAAGTTAGGAAAGTGCGTAGTCAACTAAAAAAGAGACAAACAAAAAATACATACATATGTACATACGTTGTGTGCATAAGTAAACTGTAGGTACAGTGAGTTCTAAAAAACTCCACCAAAGCGTTAGCAATAATTTCGGCTGAAAGTACCGTGACAAAAAAATAAATATTATAAAAGTTATAAAGTGCCGTTCTAGCGCTACTGTAAAACTGTAAAAACAAAAATAACGCTAAAACCCATAGTGCCGCTGAGTGTCTAAGTGTCCGTTGAGACAAATTGCCCCTGTGGAAGAACTGTGAAGCCACCCGAAATAGGAGATACCAGCAGCTATCAGCAGAAGGAGCATCATACTCAAGGACGAAGTCCATACCAACAGGCAGTACGAGTCATGGGAAGCAACAACAAATGGATAGGACCAAATCGGCGCTTGTTGCTGCAAACACAAGGCAGCCTAGTTGTCAACAGTGCAAATCGAGGGATCACCATCTAACTGCCTGCCCCACTTTCAAGGCTCTTCCGGTGCAACAGAGATTCGAGTTCGTCAAATCGGTACCCTTATGCATAAATTGCTGGCGTAAGGGACATACCGTTTCCAAATGCAGAGCGGATCGTTGCCGGATATGCAATCGATCCCATTACTCGTTGTTGCACCAGTATCCAGTGTCCTTCCCGGCTGCACCTCATCCGCAACCATCCACCACACATGCCATGTATACAGCAAGTATGCCGGATCGGGTAATGTTGGCAACAGCAGTAATTTTAGTAAGGACCAGCTGTGGAGATTACCTGCCTGCGAGAGCTTTGCTGGACTCAGGCTCCCAGGTCAACTTCATGACGGTGGACTTAGCACAGAAGTTGCGGATTCGACGTCAACATAAAACATTAAGCGTAATATGAATTGGCAATTCCAATACGAAAGTGTGGTTAAATAGTTATAAATTTTTGGCGGATTTCTGGGTAATGCGATTCATTTCGGCAAATCACCCAGACCATAACATCAATGTTAGTGGCTGG